>NC_041380.1:123580124-123591368 GCF_002162155.2 Triticum dicoccoides | reverse complement strand
GTATGAAGAAGGGGGAAGGAAGGAGGAGGGGAGAGGGAAGGAAGGTGGAGTCCTACTCCACACTTTCCTTTCCCTCCCCTCTTTCCTTCTCCTTCTCATAGGGCCGGCCCCTATAGGGGCGCGCCAGCCTCTTGTGGGCTGGTGTGTTCCATCTCTTGGCCCATAAGGCCCATATCTTTGCCGGGGGTGCCCGAAACTCTTTTCCGGTGACACGATAAGTACACGGTACCCTCCAAAACACTTCTGTTGTCTGAATAGCATCGTCCTATATATCAATCTTTACCTCTCAACCATTTCGAGACTCCTCATCATGTCCGTGATCTCATCCAGGATTCCGAACAACATTTGGTCATCAAATCACATAACTCATATAACATTATATCATCAACGAACGTTAAGCATGCAGACCCTATGGGTTCGAGAACTATGTAGACATGAACGAGACACCTCTCTGGCTAATAACCAATAGTGGAACCTGGATGCCCATATTAGCCCCTACATATTCTATGAAGATCTTTATCGGTCGAACCGTTATGACAACATACGTAATTCCCTTTGTCCATCGGTATGCTAGTTGCCCGAGATTCGATCGTCGGTACCTAGTTCAATCTCGTTACCGACAAGTCTCTTTACTCGTTCCGTAATACATCATCTCATGACTAACTCCACAGTCATTTGCTTACAAGCTTATGATGTGTATTACCGAGAGAGCCCAGAGATACCTCTCCGATACTCGGAGTGACAAATCCTAATCTCGATCTATGCTAACTTAATAAATACCTTCGGAGATACATGTAGAGCATCTTTATGATCACCCAGTTATGTTGTGACGTTTGATAGCACACAAGGTATTCCTCCGGCATCCGGGAGTCGTTGCATAATCTCATAGTCGAAGTAATATGTATTTGACATGAAGCAAGCAATAGCAATAAACTAAACGATCAATATGCTAAGCTAACGAATGGGTCTTGTCCATCACATCATTCTCCTAATGATGTGATTCCGTTATCAAATGACAACTCATGTCTATGGTCAGGAAACCTTAACCATTTTTTATCAATGAGCTAGTGTAGTAGAGGCTTAGTAGGGACATGGTATTTGTTTATGTATTCACACATGTATTTAGGTTTCTGATCAATACAATTCTAGCATGAATAATAAACCTTTATCATAAATAAGGAAATATAAAATAACAACTTTATTATTGCCTCTAGGGCATATTTCTTTCACTCACAGCTTCTCATCTTTTTGTATGAACGACTTAAGAGACTTTCAGAAACCTATCAAGTTTTTATTTTGAGCGGGTTCAAAAACCTATCAAGTTTATGCAAGTGAACGAGTGTCAATATCGCTCCTCGAGTCCACTTATAGTTTTTTTACTGAAGTTTGGCAGTTTTTGTCTTGCAAAAGTTGATAATGCGGAGAAGTTGCTTGCAAAAGGTGTCATTGTAATTATTAGTCGTACAGTTTATTTTATAATTTCTTGAATCATTGATCCAAAGCAGTGTACGTGTAAACATTGAGTATGAATATAGTTATAAGTGTTTCTTACAAAAAGGCTCAATATCTATGAGAACCGGTCAAAACACTTTTTAAAATTTAGGGGTCATCTTTAAAATTCACAAACATTTTAAAAATATGGGACCATCTTCTCAAATTCAGGAATATTTATAGATTTCATTATAATTTTTAAAATCCAGGAACATCTTTTTAGGACATGGTTGTTTTTTAAATTCTATGAACAGTTTAAAAATTCAGGAACAATTTTAAAATCGACTTTTTTTCAAAGAAACTTATAGCTTTATAAAGCGCGATCACTAAATTTCTCAATTCCTTCAAACAATCACGGTGTGCATCTAATTGAAACGCGTTTTCTTTTACAAATGGACCGGACACGGTAGCACGAGCAGCCTGCCTAGTCAAAAAGTTTAGTTAGATGCCTTTGCAGGTGCGAATCAACCTGTGGTTGGATGGTTAGAGGGACTGTAGAATCCTCAGCTCAGCGGGGTTTAAATCCTGATACTCGCATTTATTTCTGAATTTATTTCAAGATTTTTGGCGATGCGCATTCAGTGGGAGGAGACGTTCCCTTCGACGACGAGATGGTTATGGTGAGTTCGTAAATTTCAAGATAATATGCCGGCTCAGTCTTTCGAAGGTGTTCATATGGATAGGATATGCATGTGTTCGTTCATAGAGATGTGTGTATGTGCATGTATATGAGCGCTTGCCTCTGAACTGTGTTAAAAAAAAGATGCCTTTGCAGGTGAGCGTCCACGTGCACCAAGGATTAATTTAGCCGGAACTGCTCTACTCCCTTTGTCGCTGTCTTAGTTAGACCTAGGCTTAGGTGCACCCAATCCTTCGTCTCGCCTCCGCCGTCCACGAGTCGAGCAAAGCAGGCGAGTTGGCCTTCAACGTGGCGCAGGCCGTGTGCCTATTGGCGGCCTCCGTGAAGTGCACCCCATCCCAGGACACGTACTCGGACGGGTCGGCGCACGCCGCCGTCCCGGCCGCGCCGCAGAACGCCGTCATGTTGAAGTTGTACGCGCCGCTCCCGCCGCAGCACGCCGCCAGCGGCTTGTCCCTAAACCCTGAGATCGACGGAGAAGACGAGGTCAGGAGAAAGCTGATGATTAGCCGGTGGCTGATGATTGCTGGCGCATGCATGCGTACCGTATTTCCGGGGCGACGCGATGAGGTCGGCGACGGCGCCGTAGAGGTCGGCGTAGAGGATGGCCGTCCGCGGGTTGGCTCGCCGGAGCTCTCGGAGCATGCCGTTTAGCGCGCGGTTGTGCAGCTCGGCGAGGTCGTTGAGCGGCTTGATGCAGCCGGACGCCGGGTCGTGGTCGCTGCTTTGGTCGAGGGCGAGAAGCTGTGGCTCGCAGCCGAGCGGTATCATCCCCGGAACCAGCACGGTCCTCGCTCCGGCGGCGATCACCTCCTGCAAGCATTCTCATGTACTGTTGGAATGGAGCACAGCTTTATTTGACTCACTGGTAAGAACTGACCGTGGGAGTGGGCTAGCTTACGGTCACGACTGAACGGACGGCGCCGACGATGTGCGGCACGAAGGCCCGCGCCTCCTCGACGGTGGTGTTCCCGGCAAAGGCGACGAGGTAATCGTTTACTCCAATCTCGCCGACGATGAAGAGCGAGCTCGCCATGATCCTCGTACGGTCTGTTATTACAAGGTGACGATGCACGCACCATGGAAAAGAGAAGATTATCAAATCGACCAGCCATGCGTTCTTCGCAAAGGGAGGCCCTTTACACAACACCATGCATGCATGCAGCCCTGTACTGTCATTCCTCACAATAATAAAGATACTGGTACGACACACGTGTTTTTCCTCAAAAAATCGCTAGAAAAGATATAACGCACGTGTAATTAAATAAATTTATATATATATATTGATAAAATAGAGTACTAGTAGAAATCAAGCTGGACGTAGGGTTTACTTACTGCGAACTGAGGCAAGAAGCTGCAAAACGTTCTTGAACCAGGTGGCTTGGTTTGTGAAGGAGACAGGCACGAACGGCTTAAGCCCTCTGCTCTCAAAGAAATCCGGGCCAAGCGCCGTCGCTCCACCGACGGCGAAGTTCACGCCGCGCCGAAAATCCTCAGCGCTCTTGCCGGCGAGGTAGGGCGTCGGGTGCGGTACCCCCAGCGCCTCAGCTGCTCCACCAAGAAGATCAACGTCTACGTGAGCCTATCAATGCACTACCATACTGAAACTGTTGGTTTAATTGGTGGTTAGTGGTCACCGATGAAGTCGACGACGAGGCGGCCGTCCGACGCCCGGCCAGTGGGGCGCCGGAAGAAGGTCTCGCCGTAGGGCGGTCGGCTGGAGGGGCCCTTGCGGGTGGCCGCGAGACGTAGCGAGTTCCCGGTGTCGATGAGCGAGTCGCCGAAGCTGAAGACGCCAGCGTAGCGCGTCCCGCGGTCGCGGGCGCCACCGCCGCCGGCGGCGCCGATGACGGGGAGAAGCGCCACCGCCACCGCCACGAGAAACTGCGAAAATTGGCCCATCGTATCTCCTGTATGTGCGTGTCTGCTGCTATCCTTGGGTGCTGCGATTTGTGTGGAGCTGTGTGGTTCGTTTTGTAGGCAATGTACGTCGGCAGCGACAGGGAATTGATTAATGGACATAATTCGCTTTACTTTAAGGATCTACTAGAAGCAGCCGCGCGTGCGTGTTTGCATTTTTAAACGATGGAGAAGGGGAAACCGTCCGGGGATTGGAGGCCTCTCAAACGGAACTCCACTATCTCCATCGGCCACACCAGGCGCTTGGCAAGACTCGTTTTGATTGCATCTTGTTGAACGCGACTGCACATCCAAGCGCATGCCCTTGCCCCCGTAGACAGGCTCATCTAAAACAGTACAGTCGGCGTGCGTGTAGATTTTTATAGATCTTGAAAAGAAATCTGGTAGACAATGAGAATAGCCCCGGCCTCTACATCATTCAATGCACGTAATCATTTTTGTTAAAATATCATACCAGTAATCATCCGATACAAAAATAAATAAATGAAAGCATGCACAAATACAATCGGCCCGTGATATGATTACAAATATATAACTTATTACTAGGTTGTCATCTAAATCGGTTGAGTGTATCTTGTGCTAAAATCTTCTAATGGTTGCACTCAAAGGTCATAGGTGCATGATCCTTTGCTAGTTGAACATAGCACAAGGTACGGATTCTATATGTAGCCCTCGTGATAATCTACAAAAAGTATGAAGTCTGTTCCGTTAAAAACAGTCATTAGGACAATTTCAGATTGTCCAAAGTAAGGTATACACTCCCTCATGGATGTGTACAATAGTTTTGGGGCGCACCCGACCAACTAGTTTCCGAACGGATAAGTTATACTAGTCAGTGGAGGGAGTGAAAGTGCATCTTGATTCGTTCAGCCGTGTACATTGGTTTGTGTTTTATCTATAAAGCGGGCCGAAAGCCTGTTTCAAAATTGAAAGTGCATCTAGGCCGCACTTGTGTGTTTGCGTTTTAAACGATGGAGATGGAGAAGCCGTCTGGAGGTTGGAGACCTCTCAAACGGAATTCCACTATCTCTATTGGCGCTTGGCAAGATTCGTTTTGGTTGTATCTTGTTGAAGGCGACTACACATGGAAGTTCTTGCTCCCATACACAACCTTTTGTAGAGGGAGATTGAAAGCTAAATCGATTGTACATCAAAGAAGGGCGGTAAATTGGCAGTGAAACAACATTTTTTGTGGCTCTATCTTATGCGTTTTGCCAGATTATCCATTGTAAGGATCACCTCTCCGTCTAAGTAGCACACGAATATCTTCATCTTTAACGACGCTTTAATCTTCCAAACGATTTTCTTCGTGGTATACTTGTATGCTGTTGATGAGCTCAACATATATGGATTTAAACAAAAAGCCCTAGAAGTGTTAGTGGAAAACATCAAATGGAAGCTTGCAATGCAAGAAGACCAAGATGAAGGGATGACACCCACCGGCCTGCACCCTTATATAAAGATGTACATGACCAAAATGAAAGATACATTCAACATTGTTAGTGACTATGCCTCACTCTCAGATATATTGCTCGAACAGAATAATAGAGCGACTATAATCTGGTTACAGCTCAATACAAACTCAGTACAAATGTAAGTGTTTCATGTGGTCACACACTTGAAGGAGATGCATTCGAATGAGAGCGGACATTTCCTTATGTTCAAAAAGCCAGACATTCAAATCAGAGACTTGATGGAAATATGCCCTAGAGGCAATAATAAAGTTGTTATTATTATATTTCCTTATTCATGATAAAGGTTTGTTACTCATGCTAGAATTGTATTGATCGAAAACTTACATACATGTGTGGATACATAAACAAAATACCGTGTCCCTAGTGAGCCTCTACTAGACTAGCTCGTTGCATCAAAGATGGTTAAGGTTTCCTAACCATAGACATGTGTTGTCACTTGATAACTGGATCACATTATTAGGAGAATGATGTGATGGACTAGACCCATCCGTTAGCTTAGCATATGATCGTTTAGTTTATTGCTATTGCTTTCTTAATGTCAAATACATATTCCTTCGACTATGAGATCATGCAACTCCCCGATACCGGAGGAATACCTTGTGTGCTATTGATACGTCTCCAGCGTATCTATAATTTTTTATTGTTCCATGCTGTCATATTATCATTCTTGGATGTTTTACAATCATTTTATAGCAACTTTATATCTTTTTGGGACTAACCTATTGACATAGTGCCCAATGCCAGTTGTTGTTTTTCGCTTGTTTTTTACTTCGCAGAAAATCAATACCAAACGGAGTCCAAACACAACGAAACTTTTTAAAGATTTTTTCTGGACCAGAAGACACACGATGGGCCAAGGAAGTACCAGAGGGGGCTTCGAGGGGAGCACAACCCACCTGGGCGCGCCTGGGGGCCCAGGCGCGCCCTGGTGGGTTGCGCCCACCTCGGCCGCCTCCCGCACCGCCTCTTTGCCCTACAAATACCCTGAAAAATCCAAAAACCCTAGGGGATCGACGAAACACAATTCCAGTCATCGCAAGTTCCAGAAACACCAGATCCAATCGAGACACCATCACAGAGGGGTTCATCATCCTCATTGGTGCCTCTCCGATGATGCATGAGTAGTTCATTGTAGACCTTCGGGTCCGTAGTTGGTAGCTAGATGACTTCCTCTCTCTCTTTTGATTCTCAATACAATGGTCTCATGAAGATCTATTTGATGTAACTCTTTTTGCGGTGTATTTGTTGGGATCCGATGAACTTTGAGTTTATGATCAGATCTATTTTATCCATGAAAGTTATTTGAGTTTTGATCTCTTATATGCATGATTGATTATAGCCTCGTATTTCTTCTTCGAATCTTTGATTTAGTTAGGCTAACTAGATCAATTTTTCTTGCCATGGGAAGATGTGCTTTGTGATGGGTTCGATCTTACGGTGCTGAATCCCAGTGATAGAAGGGGACATGACACGTATGTATCGTTGCTATTAAGGATAACAAGATGGGGTATATTCCTACATGAATAGATCTTGTCTACATCATGTCATTGTTCTTATTGCAGTACTCCGTTTCGCCATGAACTTAATACACTAGATGCATGCTGGATAGCGGTCGATGTGTGGAGTAATAGTAGTAGATGCAGGAAGGAGTCGGTCTACTAATCTTGGACGTGATGCCTATATGCCTGGATATCGTCATAATTATTTGAAGTTCTATCAATTGCCCAACAGCAATTTGTTTACCCGCTGTATGCTATTTTTCTCGAGAGAAGCCACTAGTGAAATCTACGGCCCCCGGGTCTATTCTTTATCATATTTGCTTTAAGATCTATTTTTACTCGCTTCTATTTTCAGATCTATTATTCCAAAATCCCTAAAATACCTTGCTGCAATTTTATTTTATTTAATTTTGCGCTTCCGCAAGATCTATTTATCCGATCTACTACAAACCAATCTATCTTTTACCCGGGAGGGATTGACAACCCCTCTTACGCATCGGGTTTCAAGTATTTGTTCTTTGTGTGCAGATACCGTTTACATAGTGTTGCGTTGTTCTCCTACTGGTTCCTTGATCTCATCACTGAGGGAAATACCTACCGTAGTTGTGCTGCATCATCCCTTCCTCTTTTGGGAAATACCGATGTAGTTCAAGCCGCATCAGCTATCAAACGTCACAACATAACCGGGTGATCATAAAGATGCTCTACAGGTATCTCCAAAGGTGTCTGTTGAGTTGGCATGGATCGAGATTAGGATTTGTCACTCCGTGTATCGGAGAGGTATCTCTAAGCCCTCTCGGCAATACACATCACAAGAAGCTTGCAAGAAAAGTGACTAAGGAGTTAGTTACGAGATGATGTATTACGGAATGAGTAAAGAGACTTGCCGGTAACAAGATTGAACTAGGTATGAAGATACCACGATCAAATCTCGGGCAAATAACATACCGACAGGCAAAGGGAATTACATATGTTGTCATAAGGTTTGACCGATAAAGATCTTCGTAGAATATGTAGGAACAAATATGGGCATCCAGATTCCTCTATTGGTTATTGACCGGAGAGGCGTCTCGTTCATGTCTACATCATTCTTGAACAAGTACAGTCCGCACACTTAACGTTCATTGATGATATAGTATTATATGAGATACGTGATTTGGTGACCGAATGTTGTTCGGAGTCTCAGATGAGATCACGGACATGACAAGGAGCTTTGGAATGGTCCGGAGGTAAAGATTGATATATAGGACGATGCTACTTGGTCACCAGAAAGGTTTCAGAGTGTATCGGGTAGTCATCGGATCACCGGAAGGGTTCCGGGAAGCCCCGGGAGGTTAATGGGCCTTATGGGCCAAGAGGGGGGACACACCAGCCCACAAGGGGCTGGCGCACCCCTTCCCTTAGACGCCGTCCCTAGGGATGGAAAGGGGGGAGGGCTAGCCCCTCTTTCCTTCCCTCCACCTAAGAGGATGGAAAGGGGGGCTGATAACCCACAAGTATAGGGGATCGCAACATTCTTCGAGGGTAGAGTATTCAACCCAAATTTATTGATTCGACACAAGGGGAGCCAAAGAATATTCTCAAGTATTAGCAGCTGAGTTGTCAATTCAACCACACCTGGATAACTCAATATCTGCAGCAAGGTATTTAGTAGCAAAGTAATATGATAATAGTGATAACGGTGGCAAAAGTAATATTTATGGTTCTATAGTGACAGTAGCAGCGGAAAAGTAAATAAGCAAAGAACAATATAGGAAAAGCTTGTAGGCATTGGATCGGTGATCGAGAATTATGCCGGATGCGATCGATCATGTAACAGTCGTAACCTAGGGTGACACAGAACTAGCTCCAGTTCATCAATGTAATGTAGGCATGTATTCCGAATATAGTCATACGTGCTTATGGAAAAGAACTTGCATGACATCTTTTGTCCTACCCTCCCGTGGCAGCGGGGTCCTATTTGAAACTAAGGGATATTAAGGACTCCTTCTAATAGAGTACCTGACCAAAGCATTAACACATAGTGAATACATGAACTCCTCAAACTACGGTCATCACCGGTAAGTATCCCGATTATTGTCACTTCGGGGTTAACGGATCATAAAACATAATAGGTGACTATAGACTTGCAAGATAGGATCAAGAACTCTCATATATTGATGAAAACATAATAGGTTCGGATCTGAAATCATGGCACTCGGGCCCTAGTGACAAGCATTAAGCATAGCAAAGTCATAGCAACATCAATCTCAGGACATAGTGGATACTAGGGATCAAATCCTAACAAAACTAACTCGATTACATGATAAATCTCATCCAACCCATCACCGTCTAGCAAGCCTACAATGGAATTACTCACGCACGGCGATGAGCATCATGCAATTGGTGATGGAGGAAGGTTGACGATGACGATGGCGATCGATTCCCCTCTCCGAAGACCCTAACGGACTCCACGTCAGCCCTCCCGAGAGAGTTTAGGGCTTGGCGGTGGCTCCATATAGTAAAACGCGATGAATCCTTCTCTCTGATTTTTTTCTCCCTGAAAGTGAATATATGGAGTCAAGGTGGACGTCGGTGGAGCGTCAGGGGGACCATGAGGCAGGGGGCGCGCCCAGGGGGTAGGGCGCGCCCCCCACCCTCATGGACGGGGTGTGGGCCCCCTGACGTGGATCTTTCTTCCAGTATTTTTATATATTCCAAAAATAATCTCTGTTGATTTTCTGGTCATTCCGAGAACTTTTTTCTGCACAAAAATAACACCATGGCAATTCTACTGAAAACAGCGTCAGTCCGGGTTAGTTCCATTCAAATCATGCAAGTTAGAGTCCAAAACAAGGGTGTAAGTGTTTGGAAAAGTAGATATGACAGAGACGTATCAACTCCCCCAATCTTAAACCTTTGCTTGTCCTCAAGGAATTCAGTTGATAAACTGAAAGTGATAAATAAAAACTTTTACAAACTCTTTTTGCTCTTTTTGTTGTAAATATGTAAAGCGAGCATTCAAGTTTTCAGCAAAGATTATGAACTAACCATATTCACAATAACACTTAGGTCTCATGTTTACTCATATCAATGACATAATCAACTAGCGAGCAATAATAATAAATCTCGGATGACAACACTTTCTCAAAATAATCATGATATGATATGACAAGATGGTATCTCGCTAGCCCTTTCTGAGACCGCAAAACATAAATGTAGAGCACCTTTAAAGATCAAGGGCTGACTAGACATTGTAGTTCATGGTAAAAGAGATCCAGTCAAGTCATACTCAATGTAAACTAACAGTAATGGATGCAAATGACAGCGGTGCTCTCCGACTGTGCTTTTTAATAAGAGCATGATGACTCAACATAAAAGTAAATAGATAAGCCCTTAGCAGAGGGAATCAGGGATTTGTAGAGGTGCCAGAGCTCGGTTTTGAATAATATTTTGAGCAGTATACTTTCATTGTCAACATAACAACTGAGAGATCTCGATATCTTCCATGCTACACACAAGATAGGCGGTTCCCAAACAGAATGGTAACGTTTATACTCCCCTTCCACCAACAAGCATCAATCCATGGCTTGCTTGAAACAACGAGTGCCTCCAACTAACAAGAGTCCCGGGGGAGTTTTGTTTGCAGTTATTTTGATTTGATTTGCATAAAGCATGGGACTGGGCATCCCGTTGACCAGCCATTTTCTCGTGAGTGAGGAGCCACTACAAAAAAAAGACACATCCCTGACATTTTGGGCCGAACGAAGTTTTTTTCTGTCATACATATGACACTTCTATGATGATAATTGTGACAAAACCCGGTATCATCATAGATGTGGTGGGCTCCTACTTCTATGATAAAAAATCATGACAGAAAATGGGCTTTTCGTCCTGGGCGGGCCGGAGACGCAGCTGCATGACATTCTTTGGGCCGTCCATGACGGAAAAAACTGTCGTAGAAGCGAGGGGGAGGAAAATTTCGGGGAGTTCCCGGTTACGGTGGGAGGTTGGGGGCTGAGCGATGCGCGTTTCTCTCGTACACGTACGCGCGTGTGTGCGAGGCGTTGGCTCTAACTGAACCCAAGCGAGGCGTTGGGCTCTAACTGAACCCGAGCGATTGCACTGCAGGCAATGCGTTACTGAACTCGAGCGATCGATCGATGGCTGTTAACTGAACCCGATCGAGCGATTCCTTCGCTACTGCTGCTAATTGAAGCTAATCGATTGGATGAACAGT
>NC_041380.1:123537983-123579897 GCF_002162155.2 Triticum dicoccoides | reverse complement strand
GATGAACAGGACCCCGTGGTGTGGAGGGCTAGATGAACAGTAGACGGTGGAGGGGTGCCCGTGGAGGGGTGGTTGAACTGGACCCCGTGGTGTGGAGGGCTGGATGAACAGTAGACGGTGGAGGGGTGCCCGTGGAGGGTGGTTGAACAGTAGCCGGTGGAGTAGCGCGCGGTGGAGGCTGGATGAACAGGAGCCTGTGGAGGCTGGAGGAGGTCGACGGTAGCCCGTGGAGGCTGGAGGAGGTCGACGGTGGAGATGAACAGTATCCCGTGGAGTCCCATTTTACGGTACGCCACACCCCTCCCGATGAACAGGACCCCCGTTTCGACTGTAGGAGGTCCGTTTCATCCGTTTTGCGGTACGCCAAACCCCTCCCGATCAACAGAGCCCCCGTTTCGACCGTAGGAGGTCCGTTTAGTCCGTTTTGCGGTACGCCACACCCCTCCCGATCAACAGGACCCTCGTTTCGACCGTAGGAGGTCCGTTTCCTCCATTTTGCGGTATGCCACACCCCTCCCGATCAACAGGACCCTGTTCCGAACGTAGGAGGTCTGTTTCCTCCGTTTTGCGGTACGCCAGGCCTCATTTCCATCGTCTGTTCCGTCCAAGCCCTCCCGATGAACACGACCACGCATTCCGTTCCGACCCAGCCGGTTGGCTCCCACGTGTTTCGTTCCCTCCCGATGAACACGACGCATTCCGTTGCCTCCCCATGAACACGACGCATTCCGTTGCCTCCCCATAAACACGACGACAATGATGTTTCTCCGTTCCGACCCAGACATGTACACGAGCCCTGGCCGTACGTATGCGCGAGTAGGCATTCGAGACCCCGCCCGTATGTACACATACGTGGCCGTATTTCCTTTCTTGCACCCTGGTCGCTGTACGTACGTGTACATGCTATGTGCGCGCCTCTACTATGACACGTGCGTGCCTCTACATCCAACAGTATATATGTACATACACGTTCGCGACCAGAATGACAATACTACGTATGCTTCGACCAGGTGGGTCCCAACTGTCAGGTACTTCCTTGCGTGCGAAGATGTAGCTGGTGGGTCCCAGTAGTCAGGGGGGAACATTTTTTTCGCGAAATACGGTGGCCCGTCCGGTGGGCCCCCGCTGTCAGGTGGAGGAATAATTATTTTGCACGTAATAAGGAGGCACTTCCTTGCTGCGGCCTGGCCAGTGGTGGATGCCCATGCGTAGAGGAGTACGAGGGTTCACTAGTTCGCAGCGGTGTGAGGCTGCCGTCGCCGCACAATAACAGGGGGTGTGGGTGAACAGGGATGGTCTGGCCAGCAGTGGGAGTAGTAGGGGGCGGTGAGGCCTCCGCCGCATCGCAGCCGGCCATGGGAGGCAGGAGCAGGAGGCACGACCGGCGTTGGTTTGGGCGGCTGGAACAAGAAGACCAGAGGTTGAAGAAGCACTACGGCCGTTGGATGGACATCGTATGGTCACTGGAGCTAGAATCGTGCATATTGACTAAGTTGACAAAGCCCTCCGTCCCCGTCAACTTAGTAGGCCCACAAGTCAGCCTGCCACTATACTTGGTCCCAACTAACAGGGGGAGTATTCATTTTTTGTGCGTAATAAGGAGGCACTTCCTTGCGTGCGAAGATATAGCTGGTGGGTCCAAGTTGTCAGCGACGGTAACGTTTTTTTCACGAAATACAGATGCCTTTTTGGTGGGTCCCGGATGTTAGGTGGAGGAATCATTAGTTTGCGCGTAATAAGGAGGCATTTCCTTGCATGCGGTCGTGGACCCTACTGTCGGCCTCTCCACGTACAGTCCACTTCAGATGCATGTCGGTCGTTAACCACATTGACCAAGCTGCGCCGAGAGCACCAGGGCGGTGGATGACGGCGAGGCCTAGGAAGGGAACGACACGGAGGCAGGGAAGACTCGGCAGTTGTTTCCCACACGGAGGGGAGTACGACTGTACGAGGGTTTACTGGTTCGTCTGTCGTCGCCGGAGAATAACAGCAGGTGTGGGTGAGTAGAGGGATGGCTAGGGCAGCGATGGGAGTACGGTGGGGCGATGAGGCCTGCGTGGCAGCAGAGCCAGCTGCTGGGAGGAGGGAGCAGGCAGTCCCGTCGGCGGTTGTTTGAGCGGCTGGAGCAGAAAGAGCAGAGATTGAAGAAGCACGACGGCCGTTGGATGGCCATCCAACAGTCACTGCTTGTGCGTCAACCTTTTTTAGGAAAGCCTCAAATCTGTGGAAAACAGCATACAACCCATCTGCCATTATTTCTAATAATTTACAGCCCATTTGCTAATTATTAAGGTTTTTTTGGAGCCCATATTGTTTTTGTTAGCATTACAGCCCATATTGTGGCCATGGTTAAATAATTATACGAAATTTTGCATATTTCGGTGCGGTCTGAACTATTTTTAATCCTGAAATTTTGACTCACATTCAAGCTAATTTTAAAAATAAAGGTATATCAATATAAAATCCAACAAATTCTCCACGCATAAAAATTAATGTGATTTAAAATCTCGAAATAAAAAAAAAGTTATTTGAAACTAATTGCTGGTTTGATGTGTTTTAAAAATGTACAACTCATTTCTCATTACTGATGGGCCATTTTCTCGCCCAGCCGAATGAAAGCTCTCCTCGTCTTGAAAGATTTGCAGCCCAACAGGCCCGACAAAGCGACTTACTTGGCAAATCACGAAAAACTGGGTTGTGGCCGTGGACCTAGCTGTCAGCCTCTCCACGTACAGTACTCTTCCAATGGAATGTCATTGAGCACGTTGACCACGCCGCGCCGAGAGCACCAAGGCGGTGGACGACATGAAGCCGGGGAAGACGCGGCAGTGGATGCCCACGCGGAGAGGAGTATGAGGGTTCACTGGTTCGGCTGCGGTGTGAGGCTGCCGTCGCCGCAGGGCCTGGCTAGCGGTGGGAGTAGTAGGGGGCGATGAGGCCTCAACGGCAGCACAACTGTCCACTGGAGGCAGGAGTAGGTGATCTCCCCGGCTCTGGTTTGGGCGGCTGGTGCAAGAAGAGCAGCGATTGAAGAAGCAGCAGGATCATTCGATTCAAATCCAACGGTTACTGCTGCTAGAATTTTTTGTTGACTAAGTTGACAAGCCCTGCATACGCGTCAACTTAGTAGGCCCACAGGTCAGCCTCCCAACCGTTGCGCCCCAGATGTCAGTGGGAGGAATCATTTTTTTCGCGTAATAAGGAGGCAGTTGATTGCGTGCGGCCAGGTCAGCGGAGGGAGTAGGGTGGGCCGGGGAAGCCTGCGCGGCACCACAGCGGGCCGCAAGAGGAGGGAGCAGGCAGTCCCGCCGGCGCTAGTTTAGGCGGCTGGAGCAGGAAGATCAGAGATTGAAGAAGCACGTCGGCCGTTGGATGGACATCCAACAGTCAGTGCTGCTAGAATCATGTGTTCACTAACAAAGCCTTGCGTAAACAAGTCAGCCACGAAATCTGTGGCGTGTACATCCCATTTGCTATTATTTTTATAACTTTTACTCATTTTCTAATTTATATGGAATTTATTGCAGCCTGTTTTCCATTTTTAGAATTGCTGGCCATTTTCTGGTTAGTACCAGGGTCAAAAAATTAACTAAATATGTGAGAAATTTTGAAAATTTGCAAATTTTTGCTGGGAACGAAATATTCTTAATCCAAAAATTAATAGCCATACTAAAACAAATTTAAAAATAAATTAGTACTATGTCATGTTAAATCCAATGAAATATGTATAATATATCAGTGAAGAACAAAAACAAAAAAAGAAACTTATATCCCATTTCCTATAATTTTTTTAGAATTTTCAACCCTTTTTGATATTACTTTTAACAGACATTGACCATACTCTTAAGCCAGGCCGGAATGCATCCCTCCTCGTCTTGAAAGATTTGCAGCCCAGTAATTCAGAGAAAACAAATAGGCCTAGCTTGGGTATTCTTCAAAAAGAAATAGTGGCTACCTATTTTCCCAAAGAACTGGTGCATGAGCATTTAGCTTTATTTATTTATTTATTTATTTACTTATTTATTTATGTTTAGGGGACCATGAGCATGTACCTGGGCCAGATTCATGTGAGAGCCTCCCTTCCAGTTAATTATGGGCTTCTCTATTGGGCCTTCATCAGTGGGCTGCATGTTATCAACAAGTGGAAAATGTGTTCCGTACGAAAAATAGTATGCGTTACGTACGGTACGGGGCACTAAAGGATCGAACCGTGTAACGACTTCCAAAGCATTGTGTTTGTCATTCTAACAACACATTTACTCAACCAACAGACGAAATATAGTACTGATTGTACATTGAAAACAACAGCAGCGGCAGCAACCAGGGCTGGGGGTGCAACAGAAGTAGTAAGCAGGCCAGAAGAGTGAAGATGCAGCTCTCTCTTCCAAACCAAACATCAACCATCATTACAAAAGGGCTACCAAAAAAGAACAAGTGTATGCATCAAACTAAATAAAGATCCTACTACACCAAGTGTACGTATCTAACTAACTGGCTCTGTTAGACGTTACTATTTATTAAGCTGTGGAGATTGGCTGACGGCTTGAAACAGATGGGTGCCTGACGGGGGAAACTCCAGCCAGCAGGTCGAAGTCTGATACTTGCGACCCTCTCTCCTACTTTGGGCTGCAGAGCGTGGCGGCACATATCAGGGTATGGTGCATGGAGAGACGCATGGTACGCTGTGTACACACAGTTTTGCCTGATGAACGAAACCGCGCTGCCATCATGATCCTTGCCGTCGGTTATCTCCTGGTTAATCGGATAATTCAGTCCGACAAACAAAGAGCGTGTACCAAGGCTACTTACCAGTCTCCAGTCAAAAATTCCTGAAGTCCTAGAGAAGTTGGGATCCTGCTCAAAGACCTTGCAGTGACTGTGATTGTAGTCCGCGAAACAACACGTCCTGTACGTGCGAACGATCATCAATCTTTCGCCGTCATCTGATCGAGCTAGGAACCACCTGCAACTGCCATGCCGCTTTTCTTTGAAAGGTTCTGGGATTAGGAAGGGTAGGGACACCATGCGGCCTACAACATCATATCAAGTTGGAGTCAAATAAAAAAGGGCTCTTGATTTAGTCAATCTTAAAAATAGCATGTTATGAGCATGAATATTTTTTCAGCAAATGTTGACAGTAATATAAGCAAGCCATCATGATATCATAGGAAAGTAACATACTGCTGTAACAGCCGTTTGTAGCGATGACTGGAGTAGGCCAGCAATACGTCCAGCCATAGAAGGAGTCGACAGCATAAATGAAGCCCTTGTGTTCAATGGCATCAGAGAACCATGGAGGATGTATGATCCTGCGATGGACGTGCAGATTTATCCACTTACCACAGTGACCTGTCAGATAGGCAAGACCACGGTTGAAGAAAACAATTAGCCTGAAGTCTTTATAATTCGCAGATCTTGTGGGCACTTGGCAGATTACAACCTTGAGCAAATAAAACTTGGTATCATGTTGGCTACTGTAAGATTCCGAGTATTCTGGGCCGCGGTGCCAAAGCAGTGCAGTGTTAATCGAAGGAAGGGGGATCAATCGCCGGGTGTAGACCTCCACGAGCATCCAGCTGCCGCGACCATCGACGAGCACCATCCAAGACGTGTTCATGCCGACCCAGTACATACCGTTAATGTAGTTGAGGCTGACGGGGATCAGATCGCAGTCAAGGGGGTTGATGCTCACCACCCTATGACCATTATGTTGCGTGACACATTGTTTCTGAAGATCAGGCGGCATCAACAAGCAAGGAGCTGGCTTAAAAAGCTCCGGCCTGAGGGCTCTGAGTAAATGATACAGCCCCGACGAGCACGTGGCGAGAGGCATGGTACTGAGATTGTCCACACGCGAAACAATGAGCTTGATTACCTCTGTGGGGAGCGAATTCCAGCCACTCTTTCGGCGGACGCTGCTCGGTTCTGCCATTGTTAGTGCTTGGGTTTTGGACGAGGGGGGAGGCGCCTTAGCGGGGATGGAAGATTGGACGAGATTATGTGCGGACAAAGATGGAGAAGCGAATATGTGCTGTGGAAAGTGGACATGTGATGATGACTATTGCAAGCTGCTTGACTTACGAGACACATACCAGCAGCGTAGGGTCATGTCGATGCCAGACAACTTGCTTGAGTGATCACAGTACTGGTACTCCCTACAGTGCTATGCCCTAACTTTCTTGAGTAGAGTAGTAGAGTAGGACTCTGCTCTACTACTAGCACCGAAGGAGTAGTATATTCTAATCCAAAATAGTTACAAACTTCAATGCCCGAGCGTGGAACGACTACGAACCGTGCTCGAAGACCATGTCTACGTGGTGCTTGGACATGAGCGACAATCTCAACACCAACGGTGCTGCTCCCGTTGCACCGTATGTGTTTCTGTCCTTCTGTTTGAAATCGTGGTAGAATTCATGTTTCTACTCTGTATCCTACTACTATGCTAGTCCACATGATTAGTTTCATCTCTGTTATAGTCGTCATGATTTATTTTGTGCTTATTTGGATTAAATCTCGTAGTAACTTGCTCATATATTGAACTGGCGCAACGTCCCCTACAGCCACTCCCATTTCATGGATGGCCTGGTCGATGCCTCCAAGGAGCCCTTTGTCCACTGATATGAGTGCCTGATGCCGTTTTGTGGCTCGCCGGCGGACATGGTGCATCACCTCACGGATGCGTGCAGCGGTCACTGCTGGCCCTTGGCGGAGAACATCAAGTACGAGACGTGCTACCCGTTCACCATGCCGGAGTCGCTGGAGGATCACCGCTGCCTGCTAGTCTCGGAGGAGGACGGGAGCGTCTTCCTCTTGATCATGGGCACCGGCGAGGGCCGCGCAGGCTGCCGCCCTGTCTCTGTAATGTGCGTCAGGGGCGACGCCGCTGACGCTGACACTGACACGAGGCCAATGTACGTGTGCGTGGTTAGTGTTACTACCCCTCCGCGTCGCGTGGGCAGCGACACCGGCCTCATCGAACGGACTTGGACTCTGGGGAGCTGGGACTATCCCACCAATGTGGACTTGGAAAACCCATGCCATCCTTTACCCACCGACGCGGTGCACGGGGACTCCAAGGAGGTTCACCTGGACATACGCATTATCAAGTTAAATGTTGATCATTAGTCTTCGCTCAATGTAATCCGCTGTCTAAGCATGTGGAGACTTCCATGCAGGATCTTGCTCTATTGGAGTATCGCGCATGAATAAAAGTGTATCCGTTTATGGTTTAGTCTAGAATCTTCCATGTATGAATTTTTACTACAGTACTGGTGAAAGACTTACGATGAACCATTCCTTACATCTCCTCTACCCGCTTGCAAGTCATCCTGATTTAATCCCTCCGTCTAGGTGTATAAGGGCATGGTTAATATTACATAATAGTATAGCCAACTGTTGACTATAAGAAAGTGCCATGTCATCTGTAGCCAACATGTATAACAATCGATACTCAAAAACTAATTCTTAAAGATCATTTCTTGCAAAGCACAATAAGTGTTATTTCTTCACAAGTTTAGGATGCAGGTTGAACAGTTGAACGCTTTTGTTTGCAAAAGATACCTTTTTATCTATTTCACCCGGATGTTTGTGAGCTCTAGAGATGAAATAATATCCAAAGAAACCTATCGATACCCGTTACACATGAGATGACCCCCACATCCTTTGTCAAAATAAACAACTCCCCGATCAATGTATTTCACTCTTCGGTGCAACGCACGAGCACCTTACTACTATAGATTAGTACGACCAAAAATTGAACTAACATTATATATAGTACGATAAATGATGATGCATGTCACCTAAAATTATATCATTCAAAACTATGTTCAAATACGAATCCAACGATATAGTTTTTGTTGACATGCACTAACATTTTGTCAGTTAAATCTTCAGTCAAATTCAATGGGGGACTAATAAACCACGACCGATGTAGTACAAGTGTAGAGGGCGGCGCTGCACGGGAGTCTCACCTCTCACCCCGCTCGTGGCGCGGCAGTAAAGCCGTCATATCACAAAACCCAACCACTCCCAGTAATAAGTGGCCTGGTAAAATAAACGGACAAGCAACCATCACATCCCTCCATCTTTTTTGCATTTCATCTCTCTGCATTTACTTTCTCCGGTTCATCTCGCACACTAAATCCCTAGCTACTACTCCTAGGGCCAGTTCTTTTGGCGGCTTCCCCAGCTTTTCCCACAAGACTAGTCAAAGTGGAGAGTAACAATAAGGCGCCTCACTCATTTATTTGGGCTTCTAAACTACTACTCCATCCTGGTTTATTCCTCACCATTGTAATTTGTGCTAAATTTTGACCAAAGATTTAACTGGTTTATTCCTCACCATTGCAATCTCTCCGTCTAGGTGTGTAAGTCATCTTACGAAAACCAAATAATCCCAAAACACTTAGGCGCGGTGCATTAACTTCTACCGCGTTTCTTGTTTCTTGACATATCAACCAATAAGATATAAAGAGTGTGCATGCTTTTAATGACTTGAGATATCAAACACGACATGCAGTGGTTAGTTCATTGCATGCAATACTATTAATTAGCAAATAAACATTAACGTTTCTCGTTTTCTCCTCCTCCTTGGTCACGGTGCATATCCTAAGATGACTTACTCACCTAGACGGATGGAGTAGTGCATGTGACATGCACTAACATTTCATTAGTTAAATTTATGATCAAAATTTGACACAGATTACAATGGGGACCAATAAACCAGGACGGATGTAGTAGTTAAGGGATTATTAATCTAGAAGCCTAAAAGAACTGGCCCCTGGTACTCCTACTAGTAGTAGTACTCAAGTAGGAATTCCAATTGCACAGCACAACTTGTTAGGCAAAAAATTCGATATAGGGTGTAGGAAGCGGTTTGGGAATTTGCATGCCTTTCCAACCAGTGAGATACTCCGTACAAAGTATGACAGAGAAATAATCACAGAGAAGGAAGCTAAAAGTAAACAATCGAACGAGCATTTTTGCATTTGTTTTGCATTGAATCGTTTCACAAGCTTGATTAGTGTTGTTTTTCTACTTTTACAAAAACCGCATCGTAATGTTAAAACGTGCATTTGCACGTACATAAGTAATAGTAGTACTCCCTCTGTCTAGGTGTATAAGTCTTCCCTCCTTCTTGGTCACGGTGCACAACCAAAGATGACTTATTGACCTAGATGGAGGGTGTAGCACAGTCTGCAAGCATATATCGAGAGAGACATGTAGTGCGATAGTATATAGTAAAGTTTGTGCTATATGCACGTACTTGCAAAATGCGTACGAATACACAAGGTTTCCAAACTTTCCCTTTTACATACTTAATTAAGGACGCTACAAATTCCTGAACGTTTGGGATTTATCATTTGCGTCCCAAAACTAATGAGATCGCCTTACGAAACAAAAATTATACTCCTCCTAAAAGTCATGGCGCTCGCAGGAGCGCTTGCGGCGCGCCACGAGTGCCCTGGTGCGCGGCCGTTTCCAAGCGCGCCGACACAACGCCTCTTTCTCAGCCTTGCAACTCGCGAGGTGCTGATTGGCGGCTTGCCGGCGGGCGAGCGTGATCTCACCGGTGTGGTGATCCGGCGCCAACAGGTACTCCTCCTTGCTGGAAGCGTGCACCCGGTCCACATACCGCCAAGCATAGATGAGGCGCTTGGGCCCTACTGCACTCATGGCGTCGGCACGGGCGTCCTCCGCCACCCTCATGGCCCTCGCACGAGCCTTCTGCCAAAGAGCCAATTGCCTGACTCTCTCGGACGCGACATAGGCCTCCTAGGCAGCTTGTTCCGCGGTGCGCTTCTCTTCCTCGGCCTTCTTCTTCGCCTCTATTTTGGCGCGCTCTGCTGGAGGCAAAGCCTCCCACAAGGCGACATCCATTTCTTTCCAAAGCTCCTCAAGGATGGGGGGGCTCGGCGGGCGGCGCGGCGTTCTCCTTGTAGCGGGAAGCCGACACGTCCTCTGGCGCGCGTGCTAGCGAGATTGGGAACGCCGACGCGTCCACCTCGACGCGTCGCGGCGAGGAGCGGAACACCGACTTGTCCTCCTCGACTAGTGGCGGCGAGGAACGGAACGGCGACGCATCACGTCGCGGCGAGGAGCGGAATGCCGACGCGTCCTCCTCGACTAGTGGCGGCAAGGAACGGAACGGCGACGCGTCGCGTAGCGGCGAGGAGCGGAACACCGACGCGTCCTCCTCGACTAGTGGCGGCGAGGAACGGAACAGAGACGCGTGACCGTCCGCGCGGTGCAGCGAGGGGCTCCTAGGGCTTGGGAGGGGCGATGCCATGGTGGTCGACGTGAGAGGGAGGGGGAGGAGATAGCGATGAACGTGAACGTGAGGGGGGGAGATAGCAATGTCGTGGGAGGCGCAGTATTTATAGCGAGCAATGGCACACCTACGTAAGATATGGACTGAGCTGCACTGACTTAACTGCAGGTCCAGTTGTGTCACTAACATGTGGGCCAGACCCCTGTTGGGCCCATATGTCAGTGACCCAATGCACCTGCAGTTAAGTAATAGCTACGTGGGCATATTTGTTGGAGTAAATTACGGGGGAGCGAAGGGGTGGAAATATTGCTGGTCACAACGGATTGGATGAGCGTGGGGGGAGGAGAGTCATGCATGCAGATTTTTTCACACGGGGTGGAGTGGTGGGACCGCCGGAGGGAGAAGGAGAGTTTGTCAGGCATATTGTTTCCACACAAAGAGAGCAAAATATTTGGAGAAGAATGGGTTTCCTGCAGGTATGGGGAACGGTGCATAATAAGTCATCTTGCATGCCGGGCTAGGTATAGTCTCAAGTCATTAAAAACATACACGCCCCACACATGTTCATATTTCAAGGTGCACTAAATTATTGCATGCGATGATTAAGGCTGGCCATAATGGTGGTATCTTAGCTGGTATCATGCACACGGGAATAGCAAACATGCTGATGTGGCAAAGAATTAAAGAAGAGAGGGGGGTTAGAGTAACTAGTGTTCATGCATGCATTGGTAAACACATTTTTTTGTGAAGAACGACAGCACTAGTTGAGTACTTTTGCAGACTTCAAAAATTATTCCACCGCCTCTACTATCTTGCTAAGAGTAGGTGAAATTTTTGAATCGAGCCCTTTAAACTAGAAGGGAGGTAGTGGTACTCTAATAGCTAACCTTGTTGTGATGACAAGATAGTGAAGGAAATATGCCCTAGAGGCAATAATAAAGTTATTATTTATTTCCTTATATCATGATTAATGTTTATTATTCATGCTAGAAATGTATTAACCGGAAACATAATACTTGTGTGAATACATAAACAAACAAAGTGTCACTAGTATGCCTCTACTTGACTAGCTCGCTAATCGAAGATGGTTATGTTTCCTAACCATAGACATCAGTTGTCATTTGATTAACAAGATCACATCATTAGGAGAATGATGTGATTGACATGACCCATTCCATTAGCTTAGCACCCGATCGTTTAGTATGTTGCTATTGCTTTCTTCATGACTTATACATGTTCCTATGACTATGAGATTATGCAACTCCCGTTTACCGGAGGAACACTTTGTGTGCTACCAAACGTCACAATGTAACTGGGTGATTATAAAGGTGCTCTACAGGTGTCTCCAAAGGTACATGTTGGGTTGGCGTATTTCGAGATTAGGATTTGTCACTACGATTGTCGGAGAGGTATCTCTGGGCCCTCTCGGTAATGCACATCACTTAAGCCTTGCAAGAAATGCAACTAATAAGTTAGTTGCAAGATGATGTATTATAGAACGAGTAAAGACTTGCCGGTAACGAGATTGAACTAGGTATTGAGATACCGACGATCGAATCTCGGGCAAGTAACATACCGATGACAAAGGGAACAAACGTATGTTGTTATGCGGTCTGACCGATAAAGATCTTCGTAGAATATGTAGGAGCCAATATGAGCATCCAGGTTCCGCTATTGGTTATTGACCGGAGACGTGTCTTGGTCATGTCTACATTGTTCTCGAACCCGTAGGGTCCGCACGCTTAACGTTACGATGACAGTTTCATTATGAGTTTATATATTTTGATGTACCGAAGGTTGTTCGGAGTCCCGGATGTGATCACGAACTTGATGAGGAGTCTTGAAATGGTCGAGACATAAAGGTTGATATATTGGACGACTGTATTTGGACATCGGAAACGTTCCGGGTGAGATTGGGACAATACTGGATCACCGGGAGGTTATCGAAACCCCCCGGGAGGTATATGGGCCTTATTGGGCCTTAGTGGAAAGGAGGGGAAAGAAGCAAGGGAGGGGGCGCGCCCCCCAAGCCCAATCCGAATTGGGAGGGGTCCAGCCCCCCTTTCCTTCCTCCCTCCTTCCTCTTCCTTCCCTCTCCTACTCCTAATAGGAAAAAGGGGAGTCCTACTCCCTGTGGGAGTTGGACTCCCCCTTAGGGCGCGCCACCCTCCTTGGCCGACCCCCTCCTCCACTCCTTTATATACGGGGGCAGGGGGCACCCCATAGAGACAACAATTGATCATTGATCTCTTAGCCCTGTGCGGTGCCCCCCCTCCACCATAATCCTCGATAATATTGTAGCGGTGCTTAGGCGAAGCCCCACGACGGTAGAACATCAAGATCGTCACCACGTTGTCGTGCTGACGGAACTCATCCCCGACACTTTGCTGGATCGGAGTCCAGGGATCGTCATCGAGCTGAACGAGTGCTAGAACTCGGAGGTGACGTAGTTTCGGTGCTTGATCGGTCGGGGCGTGAAGACGTACGACTACATCAACCGCGTTGTGCTAACGCTTCCGCTTCCGGTCTATGAGGGTACGTAGACAACACTCTTCCCTCTCGTTGCTATGCATCACCATGATCTTGCATGTGCGTAGGAATTTTTTTGAAATTGCTACGTTCCCCAACAGTGGCATCCGAGCCAGGTTTTATGCGTTGATGTTATGCACGAGTAGAACACAAGTGAGTTGTGGGCGATATAAGTCATACTGCTTACCAGCATGTCATACTTTGGTTCGGCAGTATTGTTGGATGAAGCAGCCCGGACCGACATTACGCGTACGCTTACGCGAGACTGGTTCTACCGACGTGCTTTCCACACAGGTGGCTGGCGGGTGTCAGTTTCTCTAACTTTAGTTGAACCGAGTGTTGCTACGCCCGGTCCTTGCGAAGGTTAAAACAGCACCAACTTGACAAACTATCGTTGTGGTTTTGATTCGTAGGTAAGAACAGTTCTTGCTAAGCCCGTAGCAGCCACGTAAAACTTGCAACAACAAAGTAGAGGACGTCTAACTTGTTTTTGCAGGGCATGTTGTGATGTGATATGGTCAAGACATGATGCTAAATTTTATTGTATGAGATGATCATGTTTTGTAACCGAGTTATCGGCAACTGGCAGGAGCCATATGGTTGTCGCTTTATTGTCTGCAATGCAATCGTGCTGTAATGCTTTACTTTATCACTAAGCGGTAGCGATAGTCGTGGAAGCATAAGATTGGCGAGACGACAACGATGCTACGATGGAGATCAAGGT
This sequence comes from Triticum dicoccoides, assembly GCF_002162155.2. NCBI lineage: Eukaryota > Viridiplantae > Streptophyta > Magnoliopsida > Poales > Poaceae > Triticum > Triticum dicoccoides. The sequence goes on along the minus strand of NC_041380.1, from coordinate 123,566,374 downwards.
GTCGCGCCGGTGATGATGGTGATCATGACGATGCTTCGGAGATGGAGATCACAAGCACAAGATGATGATGGCCATATCATATCACTTATATTGATTGCATGTGATGTTTATCTTTTATGCATCTTATCTTGCTTTGATTGACGATAGCATTATAAGATGATCTCTCACTAAATTTCAAGATAATAGTGTTCTCCCTGAGTATGCACCGTTGCCAAAGTTCGTCGTGCCCAGAAACCACGTGATGATCGGGTGTGATAAGATCTACGTCCATCTACAACGGGTGCAAGCCAGTTTTGCACACGCAGAATACTCAGGTTAAACTTGACGAGCCTAGCATATGCAGATATGGCCTCGGAACACTGAGACCGAAAGGTCGAGCATGAATCATATAGTAGATATGATCAACATAATGATGTTCACCATTGAAAGCTACTCCATTTCACGTGATGATCAGTTATGGTTTAGTTGATTTGGATCATGTGATCACTTAGATGACTAGAGGGATGTCTATCTAAGTGGGAGTTCTTAAGTAATATGATTAATTGAACTTTAATTTATCATGAACTTAGTCCTGGTAGTATTAGCATATCTATGTTGTAGATCAATAGCTCGCGTTTAGCTCCCCTGTTTTATTTTTGATATGTTCCTAGAGAAAACTAAGTTGAAAAATGTTAGTAGCAATGATGCGGATTGGATCCGTGATCTGAGGATTATCCTCATTGCTGCACAGAAGAATTATGTCCTTGATGCACCGCTAGGTGACAGACCTATTGCAGGAGAAGATGCAGACGTTCCAAACGTTTGGCTAGCTCAATATGATGACTACTTGATAGTTTAGTGCACCATGCTAAACGGCTTAGAATCGGGACTTCAAAGACGTTTTTGAACGTCATGGAATATATGAGATGTTCCAGGAGTTGAAGTTAATATTTCAAGAAAATACCCGAGTTGAGAGATATGAAGTCTCCAACAAAAGTTCTATAGCTAAAAGATGGAGGAGAATAGCTCAAGAAGTGAGCATGTGCTCAGATTGTCTGGGTACTACAATCACTTGAATCAATTGGGAGTTAATCTTCCAGATAAAATAGTGATTGATAGAATTATCTAGTCACCATCACCAAGTTAGTAGAACTTCGTGATGAACTATAGTATGCAAGTGATGACAAAAATGATTCCCGAGCTTTTCATGATGATGAAATCGACGAAGATAGAAATCAAGAAAAGCGTCAAGTGTTGATGGTTGACAAGACCACTAGTTTCAAGAAAAGGGCAAAGGGAAGAAGGGGAACTTCAAGAAGAATGGCAAGCAAGTTGATACTCAATTGAAGAAGCCCCAAGTCTGTACCTAAGCCTGAGACTAAGTGCTTCTACTGCAAAGGGACTGGTCACTGCAAGCGGAACTGCCCCAAGGATTTGGCGGATAAGAAAGGATGGCAAAGTGAACAAAGGTATATTTGATATACAGATTATTGATGTGTATTTTACTAGTGTTCATAGCAACCCCTCGGTATGTGATACTGGTTCAGTTGCTAAGAGTAGTAACTCGAAATGGGAGTTGCAGAATGAACAGAGACTAGTTAAGGGTGAAGTGACAATGTGTATTGGAAATGGTTCCAAGATTGATATGATCATCATCGCACACTCCCTATACTTTCGGGATTAGTGTTAAAACCTAAAATAAATGTTATTTAGTGTTTGCGTTGAGCATGAATATGATTGGATCATGTTTATTGTAATACGGTTATTCATGTAAGTTAGAGAATAATTATTGTTCTGTTTACATGAATAAAACCTTCTATGGTCATACACCCAATGAAAATGGTTTGTTGGATCTCGATCGTGGTGATACACATTTTTATAATATTGAAGCCAAAAGATGCAAAGTTAATAATTATAGTGCAACTTATTTGTGGCACTGCCGTTTAGGTCATATTGGTGTAAAGCGCATGAAGAAAATCCATGCTGATGGGCTTTTGGAATCACTTGATTATGAATCAGTTGATGCTTGCGAACCATGCCTCATAGGCAAGATGACTAAGACTCCGTTCTCCGGAAGAATGGAGCATGCAACAGATTTGTTGGAAATCATACATACTGATGTATGTGGTCCGATGAATATTGAAGCTCGCAGCAGGTATCATTATTTTCTGATCTTCATAGATGATTTGAGAAGATATGAGTATATCTACTTGATGAAACACAAGTCTGAAATATTTGAAAAGTTCAAAGAATTTCAGCGTGAAGTGGAGAACCATCGTAACAAAAATAAAAGTTTCTACGATATGATAGCAGAAGTAAAATATTTAAAAGTTACGAGTTTGGCCTTCAGTTATAATAATGTGAAATAGTTTCACTACTCACGCCACCTGGAACACCACCGTGTAATGGTGTGTCCGAACATCATAACCGTACTTTATTAGATATGGTGCGATCTATGATGTCTCTTACCGATCTACCACTATCGTTTTGGGGTTATGCATTAGAGACAGCTGCATTCACGTTAAATAGGGCACCATCTAAATCCGTTGAGACGACACCGTATGAACTATGGTTTGGCAAGAAACCTAAGCTATCGTTTCTTAAAGTTTAGGTTGCAATGCTTATGTGAAAAAGTTTCAACCTGATAAGCTCAAACCCAAATCGGAGAAGTGCGTCTTCATAGGATACCCAAAAGAAAATGTTGGGTACACCTTCTATCACAGATCCGAAGGCAAGATATTCGTTGCTTTGAATGGATCCTTTCTAGATAAGGAGTTTCTCTCGAAAGAAGTGAGTGGGAGGAAAGTAGAACTTGATGAGGTAACTGTACCTGCTCCCTTATTGGAAAGTAGATCATCACAGAAATCTGTTCCTGTGACTACTACACCAATTAGTGAGGAAGCTAATGATGATGATCATGTAACTTTAGATCAAGTTACTACCGAACCCCGTAGGTAAACCAGAGTGAGATCCGCACCAGAGTGGTACGGTAATTCTGTTCTGGAGGTCATGTTACTTGACCATGACGAGTCTACGAACTATGAGGAAGCGATGATGAGCCCAGATTCCACGAAATGGCTTGAGGACATGAAATCTGAGATGAGATCCATGTATGAGAACAAAGTATGGACTTTGATTGACTTGCCCATTGATCGGCGAGCCATTGAGATTAAATGGATCTTCAAGAGGAAGATGGACGCTGATAGTAGTGTTACTATCTACAAAGCTAGAATTGTCACAAAAAGGTTTTCGACAAGTTCAAGGTGTTGACTACGATGAGAGTTTCTCACTCGTATCTATGCTTAAGTCTGTCCGAATAATGTTAGCAATTGCCGCATTTTATAAAATCTGGAAAATGGATAAACAAAACTGCATTCCTTAATGGATTTATTAAAGAAGAGTTGTATATGATGCAACCAGAAGGTTTTGTCAATCCTAAAGGTACTAACAAAATATGCAAGCTCCAACGATCCATCTATGGACTGGTGCAAGCATCTCGGAGTTGGAATATACGCTTTGATAAGTTGATCAAAGCATATAGTTTTATACATACTTGCGGTGAAGCCTATATTTACAAGAAAGTGAGTGGGAGCACTACATCATTTCTGATAAGTATATGTGAATAACATATTATTGATCGGAGATAATGTAGAATTATTCTGCAAAGCATAAAGGAATTTTGAAAGGAGTTTTTCAAATAAATACCTCGGTGAAGGTGCTTACATATTGAGCATCAAGATCTATAGAGATAGATCAAGACGCTTGATAAGTTTTTCTATGAGTGCATACCTTGACAAGATTTTGAAGTAGTTCAAAATGGAACAGTCAAAGAAGGAGTTCTTGCCTGTGTTACAAGGTGTGAAGTTGAGTAAGACTCAAAACCCAACCACGGCAGAAGATAGAGAAACAATTAAAGTCATTCCCTATGCCTCAGCCATAGGTTCTGTAAAGTATGCCATGCTGTGTACCAGATCTATTGTATACCCTACAATGTTTTTGGCAAGGGGTACAATAGTGATCTAGGATTAGATCACTGGACAGCAGTCAAAATTATCCTTAGTGAAATAAGGATATGTTTCTCGATTATGGAGGTGAAAAAAAGGTTTGTCGTAAAGGGTTACGTCGATGCAAATTTTGACATTGATCCAGATGACTCTGAATCTCAATCTTGGTACATATTGAAAGTGGGAGCAATTAGCTAGAGTAGCTCCGTGCAGAGCATTGTTGACATAGAAATTTGCAAAATACTTAGGATCTGAATGTGGCAGACCCGTTGGCTAAACTTCTCTCACAAGCAAAACATGATCACGCCTTAGTACTCTTTGGGTGTTAATCACATAGTAATGTGAACTAGATTACTGACTCTAGTAAACCCTTTGGGTGTTGGTCACATGTCGATGTGAACTATGGGTGTTAATCACATGGTGATGTGAACTATTGGTATTAAATCACATGGCGATGTGAACTAGATTATTGACTCTAGTGCAAGTGGGAGACTGAAGGAAATATGCCCTAGAGGCAATAATAAAGTTATTATTTATTTCCTTATATCACGATAAATGTTTATTATTCATGCTAGAATTGTATTAACCGGAAACATAATACTTGTGTGAATACATAAACAAACAAAGTGTCACTAGTATGCCTCTACTTGACTAGCTCGTTAATCGAAGATGGTTATGTTTCCTAACCATAGACATGAGTTGTCATTTGATTAACAAGATCACATCATTAGGAGAATGATGTGATTGACATGACCCATTCCATTAGCTTAGCACCCAATCGTTTAGTATGTTGCTATTGCTTTCTTCATGACTTATACATGTTCCTATGACTATGAGATTATGCAACTCCCGTTTACCGGAGGAACACTTTATGTGCTACCAAACGTCACAACGTAACTGGGTGATTATAAAGGTGCTCTACAGGTGTCTCCAAAGGTACATGTTGGGTTGGCGTATTTCAAGATTAGGATTTGTCACTACGATTGTCGGAGAGGTATCTCTGGGCCCTCTCGGTAATGCACATCACTTAAGCCTTGCAAGCAATGCAACTAATAAGTTAGTTGCAAGATGATGTATTATAGAACGAGTAAAGAGACTTGCCGGTAACGAGATTGAACTAGGTATTGAGATACCGACGATCGAATCTCGGGCAAGTAACATACCGATGACAAAGGGAATATCTTGTTATGCGGTCTAACTGATAAAGATCTTCGTACAATATGTAGGAGCCAATATGAGCATCCAGGTTCTGCTATTGGTTATTGACCGGAGACGTGTCTCGGTCATGTCTACATTGTTCTCGAACCCGTAGGGTCCGCACGCTTAACGTTACGATGACAGTTTCATTATGAGTTTATATATTTTGATGTACCAAAGGTTGTTCGGAGTCCCGGATGTGATCACGAACTTGACGAGGAGTCTCAAAATGGTCGAGACATAAAGATCGATATATTGGACGACTATATTTGGACACCGGAAAGGTTCCGGGTGAGATTGGGACAATACCGGATCACCAGGAGGTTATCGGAACCCCCCGGGAGGTATATGGGCCTTATTGGGCCTTAGTGGAAAGGAGGGGAAAGAAGCAAGGGAGGGGGCGCGCCCCCAAGCCCAATCCGAATTGGGAGGGCGGCCGGCCCCCCTTTCCTTCCTCCCTCCTTCTTCTTCCTTCCCTCTCGTACTCCTAATAGGAAAAAGGGGAGTCCTACTCCCTGTGGGAGTTGGACTCCCCCTTAGGGTGCCCCACCCTCCTTGGTCGGCCCCCTCCTCCACTCCTTTATATACGGGGGCAGGGGCACCCCATAGAGACAACAATTGATCATTGATCTCTTAGCCGTGTGCGGTGCCCCCCTCCACCATAATCCTCGATAATATTGTAGCGGTGCTTAGGCGAAGCCCTGCGACGGTAGAACATCAAGATCGTCACCACGCCGTCGTGTTGACGGAACTCATCCCCGACACTTTGCTGGATCGGAGTCCGGGGATCGTCATCGAGCTGAACGTATGCTAGAACTCGGAGGTGTCGTAGTTTCAGTGCTTGATCGGTCGGGCCGCGAAGACGTACGACTACATCAACCGCGTTGTGCTAACGCTTCCGCTTCCGGTCTACGAGGGTACGTAGACAACACTCTTCCCTCTCGTTGCTATGCATCACCATGATCTTGCGTGTGCGTAGGAATTTTTTTAAATTGCTACGTTCCCCAACAGATAGGACATGGCACGCACCTGGACGGAGGAACTAGTCTGCATTGTGCATTTAAGTTTTGTCTGAAGTCAATGTACCTCTATTTTCACCAGACTTATAGAAAAATGTGTCAACATTCACAATGTCAAATCAATATTTTTACACTCATTATAAAATGTAGTTCTTATACTCATTATAACAGTATTGTAGATATTGATATTTTTAGTATAAATTTGGTCGTGGGATTTCATTGATGCATGTTAAAGCGTGGAGGAAGCGGAGCTTAGGGCTTGCACTGCCGGTCTCTACATAGGTATTTCTCTTCATAATCATGTAATTTTAGAGACTGGTTGTGCTTTTGTGGTAGCGTCTCTTGCGTCGGGGGACTATGACAGGTCTGCTATGCGTGACCTGAAGATGAAAGCGTTGAGCATCTCGAAGTTGATCAACAATCTTCAATTATCAAAGATTAGTCGTTCGGCCAATAAGGTGGCACACTTAATCGCTAAGTATAGCTTTGACAATGGATTAGATGGTATTTTTGTAAATAACATACCGCCCTGTGTGGTGAATATTGTATCGAATGAGTGTACTGGTGTGGCTGGTTAATTAATATAAGGTGGTGTTCAAAAAAAGTATAAATTTGGCCAAACACTTTGCAAATGGTTGACAGGAGTAAAAAGGACCAGAGGGAGTATCATGCATGCGGAGTAGGCAAAAAAATTGCTTGTCTAAAAAAAGGCAAAAAAATGCTCATTTATAGCCGGTCAAAATCAAAAAGGGCGCGACCGCGCGAGGGAGGCGAAGGTTGTGGGAGGCGCGACGTTTGACGGAATTAAGTGAAGTTACATCCACGTGCCGGCATGGTGCGTGAACAGGCAGAAGCTATACCGTCATACCTACGATATGGGTCTAGTAGACATGACATCTAGTGGGTCCCACATAGTTCTCGAGAACTCTTTGGGGGCTTGCAGCCGTTCATCCACTGGGCAAGCCAGCAACCCCATGCCGTTCGCACGCCCTACTCGTCCCCGTCTTCTACCTTACAACAGTTCGCTCCCAGTCGTCCTATCCTTTCACATTAGTTCGCTCCTAGTTTTTTTTTGCGGGGTACAACAGTTCAACTTCTCCTAACCCTCCTCCAAAATCCATGGCCTCCCAAGTCTCCATGGTTGCCACTGAGTACCAAGTTAGAGCCATCACCGGCGATCAGTTCATCGTCATCTACACACGTGGATCTGAGATGGTGAAAGCATGGCTTGCTCGCTTCCTACGCATGTTCAACAGTTCAACGGATGAGTGGGTCGTTGGGCTAGATGTTGAGTACACCATAGTCTTGGGACGAGAGAAGGATCTAAAGGACGAAGAGAGGAAGAAGCCCACCATGATCCAGGTTTGCGTACATAACGTTTTCTTGGTCTACCACATATGCCATGCTGACGTTGAGTGCCAGGATTTTAAGAACTTCCTCAAGGACAAAAGAGTGAAATTCGTTACTGTAGGCTTTAAGAACAACAGGGATGTCCTGCGTCAGATAGGTCTTGTTGTAGGCCAGCCCTTCGATCTTCAGAAGGCAAGCCTAGTGTCCTCCTCTCAACCTTCAATGCTGACCCTGGCAGCAGCCATGATTCATCCTTCGTACGCTAAACTGAAGAAACCTCATCACAAGTTTCATCATGCATGGGAGTCGAAGACATTAGATGAAGATCACATCCTGTACGTAGCAATGGATGCCTACCTTTGTTTAAATGTCTACAAGGGTTGGATGAAGAAGCAAAGCCCAGTGTCCGGTTCAAGCAAAGAAGCGTCAGCGAAGAGGAAGAGGAAGAGGGACGAGGACGAAGTCGAGGATGTGGACTCGGACTCCGAGTAGGTGGCAGTGCTGTCGCTCATGCTGGTTCTACTACAGTGTCAAGTGGACTAGTTGCTTAGTTTATTTTCAAGGGTGTGTTGTGCTGAGGCCCCAACAGAACTATGTTTATGTTCTTTCTCTTTATTTGAACTCTTTAGTACGTACAGTAGTACTAGTACTATGTCTTACTACTGTTCTTCTTGCAGTTGGTACTACTGCTCGTATCTTCATGTTCCTACTGTACTTAATACGCTCGTACTAGTAGTATAATTTGGGTCAGTCGATTTGTGAAAGAAGTTCGACGGAGCAAAGGAAGAAGACGGCAGAAGAGGTGGAAGAAGCCCTTCTAGCCATCCATGTTGCATCAAACGGCTCACATGAGTCGACTGACCCAAATTGCTCCTTCAGATTGCAAGATCCACGTGGCATTCAAGGTCTCGAAGGTATATTCCGCGTCCGCACCCGGTTTGTGGGCTCGACGCGCGCGCGACCGGCTTCCGCCGAGACAGCCACCATGTGCGCCTCCTCTGCGCGGGCAGAGACGACAATGACATGCTAGTTCCTCCTCGCCGGCGTGCTGGAGCATGCGCTCCTCCTCCTCTTCGTACGCTGCATGCATAGACGCGGCTCCACCAGCTGTTCGCGTGCTTGGCAGCGCGGCGGCATCGCGAGGAGGGACTGCAGACAACGTGAGCAGGCGAGCCTTCGGTTTCATGGCACAGGGATGGCGGCGACACGGCGGTGATGGGCGAGAAATTGTTGGCCGGAGTAGGCAGGCGCCGGCATGCGCAACGGCGGCGGCATATTGATGAGTGCGCGTGTGGGAGCTTACTTTAGTTTTATATATAAGGTTGGTCAAACTTAAAAGAAAACCGTACTAGTACACGTAAACATTAGACTTAGGCAGCGCTTTTATTAGTTAGTACCATAGCCACAATACAGAATCCTGTGCAAGCGCGTGAACCGCAGCCGCGCGGTCGATCGGAAGGTGCGTCACCGTGTCGCGCTCAAAGGACATCCACCGAACCTTTTTGTGTGTGTGAAAACAATCCTCGAATATTACTCAACTTTTTTCCCCGTGAAAGTTCTTGACGCTGCAATATTTCCATATATTTGAATTTAGCTTCAGTTCGTGTTTATTTGGATTTGGACGTTTTAGGTGCGCCCTAGTTTTTTTTAATACTGATTTTGTGTGTGTGACTGAGAGAGAACGTGTGTATGTGTCCATATGTGTGTTGTGGCAGAAGGGCAATGTGGAGATGGTGTGCGTGTGATGCAGACATAGAGAGGTGTGAATGTGCAAATGATCATGCATGAGTGAGACATAGACAGATGTCGATACGTTGTGTATACATGAGAGAACGGTCTTCTAGTTTACTTGTGTGTGTGTGTGTGTGTGAGAGAGAGATAGGGAGAGAGAGACTGAGAGAGGAGCATCCGTAACACAACAAGCATCTCTCTCGATTCGTCCGTCCCTCGCACGGTCGCATGCAACACATGCATCAACGCGCACATTTTGACACCCTCACCCGGCCCCTGCCCACCTCAAGGCCCACACAATCTCTTCGTGAATACCCATTTCTCTCATTAGGTTTGTTTTCTCTCAATATCTGACACACACACACACAGAGAGAGAGACACACGCAGCACAACCCACACACACACACTCCCCCGAGCACACAATTCATCCCCATCCAAGGTTATACGACGACCACTCTCGCTTGTGCTTCTTTGCACCCCAACATGCACAACACCTCAATCTTCAAAGAGGGCATCGAGCAAATCGAAAACGGTGACCACACAGCGCTAGAGAATGCAGCGTCATTTGGAAGCAGGGTGATGTGACGACGACTGACTGACTCCTCCCCCATCCTCTCTCTCTTGCACAAAATTACCAATCCCTCTCTCCCCCGCACAAAATTGTCAATCCCTCAACCCACAAGATCCTTCCCCTCTCGTCCATGTTTTTCCAGCTCTCTCATCAAACATGTTGTCTCTTCTCCTTCCACGTATACAGAATCCAGATGCACACGCATCTCATGTATATTACATGTATCCATCTTTCTCACAGACCTAACTTCTTCCTCTCTCTCTTTCTCTCTCTATCTCTCTCGTTGTGTCGTTAGGTTTGTCTCCTACTCTCTCGTCCACATACATACAATCTTTCTCGCCCTATCTGCTCCATCTTCAAAAGCTCTCTCTGCATGTTTCACTCACACATTGGGATATGTCAAAATGTTGCTTCTATAATGGCTGATGTAGAGTTATGGTTGTTTTTGTTGCATCCTACAAAGTAATAACTATGAAATGCATTTAGGTTCTCATTTGACTAGGATTATGTGAGTTTGAGCATGTTGTGAAGTACTATAGACCTTGTATACATCTTGGGATTCGAAAATGATTGTAACTATTGAATTGTATAGACCATTACATTTGAAGTCAATAGCCTAATATATTTATTTCACAATTTCAACAAATGATTAGTTCACTACAAACTAAGAAAACAAATGTGTATTCCCTCCGTTTTTATTGAAGTCCGCGTATTAGCATTGGTCAAAGTCAAGTTTTGTAAACTCTCAGAAAGCTTATAACAAAAAATATTAACATATACAATAACAAATAAATACCATTAGATTCATTATTGAATGTACTTTCACATCATACATATTTGTTATGGTAAATGTTTATATTTTTCTATAAACTTGGTCAAACTTTAGGAAGTTTGACTTTGGTCAAACCTAATATGCAGAGTTTACTACTACTACTCGCTAGTTGCTTAGCCGAATCACTCAACACGCCACACGGGGAGTCCAGTGTCACAAAATTTTGAGGTCGGTGGGAAAATCTCCCGTGACCCTGATTCGAGCAGTGGGAAGTTACCATCATAGCCTTCAGAACAGGCCTACGGATGACGCTTGGTAGGGGGCTGTTTTCGTAACTTCAGGTTCACCCTACCCAGCCAACCCCACCTCGGCACCCAGAGTAGTACACCTGAATACTCCCCATTTTCTATCCCCACCGCAAAATAGACTTCTCCACGGCACCGCGGCCTTCGTGCTCCTCCGCTTTACATCGGCGCACTCGTCCACTGCAGCGCATATGCCTCATCGACGACCTCGTACGCCGCATTGGAGCCGGTCCACCGTCGTCGTCGTACACGGAGCCTCTTCCCCGGCATCGTCTTCCACGGTCCCGGATCTGCTTCCCGGAAGCCGACGCCAAGCGCAGAAGTACCACCGTCGTGGACAATGAACTGACTCCCGTTGCCGACCATGACTCACAGAGGCCGCCGCGACCATCGTTCTCCTGCTCGATTGGTAATGTGTGTATTGAATCACTTAGCAGTACATGTGCAGTTCCAGTTTTGTTCATACCTACCCTTCAAATTTTCTGGGTGCTATTGTTCCCGTAAAAGTAATTGGTTATAGCCTCCATTGTCCAACAGAATATCAGCTTGTAATTCTGCGTCGCTCCTGTATCACGCTGTGCTTGGGTAGGTTTTTCATCTGCAACCAGTAGTGTGGCAAATGATGGAAAGGTTTTTAGAACTAGCAAGATGCCCATGCGTTGCACGCATCAAGATGCATTTGTATGAGTAGTTTATCTTGTGGGAGAAAAGGATGAACGAGGGAAGGCCTTATTTGCAAATCTGGAGAGGGGTATGGGTATCTTTTTGCAAAATTCCCATTTGTTTCCTTCCTATCTATCAGATATAAATTAGACGGCCTATATTGCAAGAAAAAAAGTATAGAGAAAAAAGTAGACAGTAAAGGAAGTAGAGATAAATATTAAATATTAAATATAAAATAAATATAACAGTAGAGAAGAGAGTAGAGATAGAAGAGATGTCGGGAAAGGATCGCGCGCGCGGGAAAAAGCGGTCGGGCGTGCGCTAGTTTTGGCGCGCGGCGTCCGGCGCGCTTTATAAAATCCAACGCCCTCCCACCGCTCTGTGCCTTGCCACTGCTCTCTCCCCGCTCTATGCCTCGCCACTGCTCTCTCCCCGCTATTTTTCGCCTCGCCGCCGCGTCGCTGGGAAACTTGGGGATACCGCGGCGTCCGCGTGCGCCCCTCCGGCGGCTTCTCCGCCGAGATCCGGTTCCGCAGGATGCGCCTCGGCCTCGGCAATTTCGACACCGCCAATGTGGCCGCCCGCGCATACGACGCGGCGGTGTGGCGCCTCCGGTGGCCTCATAGAACATTGAACTTCCCCAACATGCCGACGCGGGAGCGGGTGCAGGAGCTCGCGCCTCTACCGCGGCTTAGCACCGACGAGGATCGTCGCGACAACCGGAGGCGGGAGCACCGTCTCAGCATCACCGAGATGGACGAGGAAGCCATGGTGTTGTGGCACCAACACTTCCCGCATGACATCATCAACGAGCGCGAGTTCTACATGCAAAGGAGGACGAAGAGGGATAAGAGGAGGGCGGAGCGAGCCGCCTATCGCGAGGACAAGCGTAGGCGAAAAGTGGACGCTCAATTCAACATGAGGCTAGGAGCAGTGTCGCCCTGGGAATCCGATGACGATCGGTATCTTCATGCCTACAGTCAGACGTCGGAGGAGGACATCACCGAGGAGGAGTCGGAAAACGAGGTGTAGTTGAATTATCTTTTCTATCTATCTATGCTGAGCACTATCCTCTACTCTCTAGTATCTACTTCTCGATCTCAGCACTGTAAACGCTTTTTTAAAGCGCCGTGTGTTGCGATTCTGTTGGAGATGCTCTAACATGGCAGACGAGTGCTTTAATGTTGCCCACAAGATGCGCGGGTATTACTAGTAGTATATTTTTCTTGCCATGTTGAGATTTTAAAACCACGAGTGCGAACATGCAGAGGAGCAATGAAGACCAAACACGGGATATTTGGGACATCTTCAAGGAGTGTGGCAAGTTAAAGAGGAGCTGCACCGAACCTGTAAAACGAGCTTTGGTAAGTAACACCCTTTCAATTACTTTCGTGTAGCCTCGTGTTCTTCGATGTGTATATGTTGTAGTTTCTGTTTCTCTTAAGCGTGGTGTTCTTCGATGTGTACTAAGAAGAGTCTTATTCGTCCTAATGCTTTCATTTTTAGCTTGATGTAGGAAGTGGGTGTTCTCACCTTGTAGTCTGTTTTTATTTTTTTCCCTTTTGAATTCACTTCTCCGAGTTCTGTTTATCTGGCTTCTACTAAATGGATCTAGGTTGCTCCGAGTATTGATCTAAAAAAGAAGTAACTTCATGTCCGGATGCAGTTCCTGTGAGGAGGGAAGTATGGTCAACCTCGAGATCATGTTTCCAAAATGAGGCTGGATGACACACAAGGTGCCAGTTCCCTAATGATGCTGGATTAGACACAAGGTGCAAATTCCCAGATGATGCTGGATTACACACAAGCTAGGTGGAGTCGTCAGCTGTTCATGTCCTCATGGCATTAGTAAAGGCTGAAAGAAAGCGTGTAGCAGCCCTTGAGAATGTAGCTGAGTTCCTGAAGAAGCGAAAAGAGCAATCATATGCTCTCTTCACCCAAGCCAAAGAAGAGATGGAAGAAGCCAGAAATAAGCTAGCAGAAGGCAGAGCAGGCTAGGCGTCTCCTGCTATCTAAAACTGTTGTCAATACAAAATTTCTTTCATAATAGCTAGGTTCAAATGTTTATCCAGTCAGCATGCCTGTTGTGATGTCCGTGCATCTACTGATGTGGCACAAAATGTTTTTTTTGGTTCATGTAATAACAGCAATTACTTTCCAAACAATAACAGACGAAGCATTGGACATGGTATAGTTCACGCGCAAGCCCGACATTCCAAGTTCAACTTCCGCATCAAACTCATGTTCATAGATATCTGCACATTCATACATAATGTCCACAACCATGATTCACTTCAAAGCCAAAAAAAATGTGAGGAAAGTTATAAATAAAGAAAATCCTCTACTAGTTCCTGCTACCAGTGCGAGCACAACAAGTCAAGACCATGCGTAAATTAATTATATTTTAGTCATTTTTTGTGTTCTAAAATGCCTGCCGGCTCGCGGAAGTACGTGTTGCCGGCACACGCGCGGATTCAATGAAGGCAGGCGGGGCAGTCTTAAGCTGGTTGCACGCGGCGAGGAGGCGTGCTCAGCCGGGCCTGCAGTGAGTGCGGCCCTCTTGGCCGGCGCGCCAGTTCAATGCCTGCGCTATGAGAGGTCGCGTCCGTGTCAGAGCAATCACTCCCTCCAGTCCTTTTTTGTTTGGGTATAACAAAATCTTATTTTCCATTCACATTTTACAAGTAAAATTCGTGGACAAACTTTGACCCAAAGTACGATGGGGACTAGTAAACCAGAATGGAGGTAGTAGTTTTTTTAATCAAAGAAGGGTTTCCCCTTTCGATTTTCTTTACTGAAAACCAGCATCTAAATCTAAACCATAGTATTTGCCCTAGAACTACCAGGCTCAACATCTCGCAACATAAACCCATACAACCTCCATCGCAAAAAAACCATACAACCATACACCAAGGAGGTACGTATTACTATGAATTTCATTTTCGCTCCATACCAATCGTTCTAAAAACTACTTACTACTTATAACGCGCCATTGAAATTCGGAACTCTTAACCCCGCTAAAAAACGATATTTTAAACGTGGCTACTCGATCTGTGGCAACTGGTGAGCCACCGGGCTCCAAGTCGTTCACCTGTGGTCCCGACCATCAACTCCTACGGATCAAATTATCACGCAAGCTGACTATTCCTACAAAGGTGCTCCACCACATACCCGGTACCCGCAAATGCAACAATCGTGCACCTAGGGTTTTAGGGTTTATTTGTTAACGTCACCTTTACGTAACACTCATGTGTGCGAGACAGCGAGAGGCCGACAGCGTGCGTGCGCCTCTTCTCTTCGTATATGTACTCCACTATTTGTCTGGTGTCCAAAAAATTATAATAACTACTAGCAATGTGCCAATGCGTTGCCACACAATCAAACTAGATTAATACATATTCACTGATTTGATAGAAAACAAGTCTAGGATCGAAATACGTATATCACTAAAAATATGTTATGTTTCACTCAAAATATATTCCTTTGGCGGTTTTGATGAGATAAGGGAGGAATGTTGTTGGTTTCAAGATTCGAGAAGTGGTATATGTCTAATTTCTACTCTTACTAGCAAGATGCCCGTGCGTTGCACGGAACATCAATATCTTGTGGGAGAAAGGATGAACGAGGGAAGGCCTTATCTGCAAATGTGGTGAAGAGTGCGGGTAAATTGCCATATTTTCCTTCCTATCCGTCAGATATAAATCGGACGACCTACATTGCAGGATGGCAGGCCCACCATCATCACCAACTCTATTTTTTACCCCTACTCTTATAAAAAGCATTGTCGGTGATGATCGTGTGCCTGCCATCCTGCAATATAGGCCGTCCGATCTATATCTGACGGATAGGAAGGAAACTATGGCAATTTTGCAAAAAGATACCCACACCCCTCTCCACATTTGCAAATAAGGCCTTCCCTCGTTCATCCTTTTCCCCCACAAGATAAACTACTCATACAAATGCATCTTGATGTTCCGTGCAACGCATGGGCATCTTGCTAGTTGTTGCAAAAAGCCCATGTGTGTGAGAGAGAGGGAGAGTGGAGGAGGACGGAGTGCATGCGTGACAAAGACACAAGGAGTGTGTGTGCGATATATCAGCTTAAAATGAGGCGATAGTGTGTGTGTGCACGATCGAGAGGGTGTGTCTCAAGAAGGGAAGAAAAATCTACATAGATACAAGGAGCGGGAGAGAGACATGTATGCGATGGTGGAAGCATGAGTGTGCGGGTGTATAAACATATCTAGAGGCTAGCTAGTCGATAAATGTTTGTGAGAGAAATACGAGTCGGGGTGCGAAAGCGAGAGTTTTGTGTGTGAGAGAGAGACGGTAGTCGGGAAGGGGAGTGGAAGCAGGAGTTGTGTGTGTGTGTCTGTGAGAGAGAGAGGAGACGGTAGTCGGGGTTGTCTGATTAGTAAACAAATGAATATGTCAGTCTGGGATGGAGACGAAAAGGAGACCACAACAAATGTTGTGTCTACAGGAGAGAGAGAGAGAGATAGTAATTTTAGTGGTATGAGTCATATGTAGAGGCATATAGGGTGTGTGAGAGAATCCCATAGAGAGAAAGACAAAGTGAAAGACGAGTGGAGATTGTGTGTGTGGCGGTGAAAAAGAAAGCTTAGGTACCGAGTGATACCAGAGAACAGTAGAGACATGAGAGATAATGAAAACCATGTAATGTATAATGATAGGGAGAGTGTGACACTTCTCAAGGGAGACGTCGAGAGACCATGTTTGTGAGGATAGGAGAAACATGAAGTGAGCGTGCAGGTGAGCTGGAGAAAAGAGAGTGATAGCTACCTGAAGGAGAATGCATGCAAGAGAGATGGGCGTGAAAGGAGTGAACAAAAAAGGGGTTCAAATATTTGAATTCAAGATGATGATACATGTAATCCATACTCGAACCAAAATTTATCTATCAAACATGCATACTCATATGAATTCACGCACATCTATGTTATTTAATATGTAGATATTATTGATCCATACATTTTAGTAGAACATAATTTGGTTAAAAATTTTAGAATTCGACCTTAAGATTTCGAGATCGTTGTATTTGTAAATCATATTATACATATAAAGGAGCAGAATTCTTTGTTGTGCTTTTGAAAGTATATATAAAAAATGATGTATATAGAATGTAATTCCAATTGAAAATGGATCCCGCCTGAAAAAAATAGAATACAAATGGGATTCAAATTGAGTTGACACGGTAAACATGCACTCTGCAAAATTTGAACAAAGCGGGGAAAGTCGCAATAACCGCCCGAAACCAAAATCTGCAAGATGGAAATCACTATTGCCTATCCCTGCCACGCAAAGCCTATCTGCTGGATTTCTATAGGTTTCGATAGGGGTAGGTTTGTAATTTCACCCAAACGTGACGTAACCGCCTATCACCCGGATTCATACACGGTGGGCGCCAAAACACAGTGTGTCCTCGGCCGAAATCGACTCCCTCCCCAATTCATATTCATACACGGTGGGCGCCAAAAACAAACTCTCGTCGGCAAATATTCGGTGTATGCGAGATTACCGTCCTATCCCCAACCGACTAATGTTGCCGTGATGTAGTAGAAATTTGAAACGGGGGCTAAGTTTGTAAATTTCATCGCATTTGAGACAAGCGCGCCCTGAATACATGGTTCCCCCTTCCTCTCTACCTCCCTTTTCCCCATTCGTACTCCGTGGGCGCCAAAACACCCTCTCCACCCCACCCTCCTCTGTCCGCCACCCCATCCACCGCCGTCCTCCTCCACCATGCCGGAGCTGATACCCCGCCGCCGCTGTCCATTACAAGAGATCGACCTCTCTCATCCACGGCTTCGGACCGGGATCCTTGCATCCCGTCCTCTCGCTTCATCCCCGCCGTCGTCCACCTTGCCGGCGCCGCTCCTATGATCGTCTCGTCCATCGCGCCCCGCCGCCACCGTCTACCCTCCTAGATCTGCTTCCACGCGGCCGACAACCATCGCTACCGCAGCACCGTCAAATTCTCAGCAGATGCGTTGCACCAGAGGCGGTACTCTTTCGTATCTGCTCAACTTATTTATCGTAGCAAGAAAATAGATCGCCACTGCTTTACTCTGATTTCTTGTCTTGGTTGCGAAGTTGCCTTCGTCCGGTTTGCACCTTCAGATCCGCCATGGCACGCTCAACACTATACTCCCAATGCTTATGGTTTTCCCCTTTTATATTCCATACTAGTTAAATCACAGTAGACTAAATTTCAAAATTGGGTCAGTCGATTTTTCAGAGCTCACCGGAGTTCACCGGTGCAATCAAAGGAGCTCGGGTGGTTGTGGGGCCTCGCCGAACAAAGAAAACTTGACTCGGGCGGGGGTGGGGGTGCGGGTGGCGGAGGAACACAGGCGGCGGGGGCCGGTGGTCCGGCCGGCGGCCCGTGCGGTGTTCTGTATGGGAAGAATTAGAGACGAGGAAGAAGAAGGGTTATGAGACGTAGGATCTTCATCCAACCGCCTGAAATGGTCGAGAGACAGCTGGGAGTCGCATTCTTAATGCGCTCTGGTTCATCATGTGTGGGCACTGCGCAACCAACATTTTATTATCCGAAATCTGCTTGCTCTTCTTTACCATGTTCCTCTTTCGTTCTTCTTTAATATGTACTCTCTCCGTTCCTAAATACAGGTCTTTGTATAGATTCCACCATGGACTACATATGGAGCAAAATGAGTGCATCTACACTCTAAAATGTATCTAGATACATCTGTATGTGATCCATAGTGGAAATCTCTACCAAGACTTATATTTTGGAACGGAGGGAGTATGATAGTAGTACAGTATGTTCCTTGTACTGTAGATGAGCAAGGACATTTGCAGTGTAGAGGTCTATACGGTCGGTTGTGATGGACACTTTGAGCCTCTTTGATTGGTAGGATCTTGTAAACATAGGAATAGGATTTGTAGTGGCGTGCCCACTTGAATCCTATAAGAATAGCAAGGAAATGCGGGGAGTTGTGTCGCCTTTGAGAGTTACACTGATATTAACAGTACCGCACCTTCACTTGAAGAGAGCTGGTATCCGAAGACTTTCTAGCCGTTCCGGCAATACTAGCACATATATTCCAGCAAGTTCCACTTTGCTGATTTTACTCTGATGCTTAAGGTTTTCCCGTTATATCTACACTATGATCTGTGTAGCTGCTTTGTGTTGCACTAGAAGCAGTCCACTCTTGAAGCTAAACACTGCAATGACTTACAAAATTGGCACCAAGGCATTGAGTGCCATTCTGGATGCAATGAAACTCATACGCTCCCCACCTGTTGATTCTTGTTCAGAATATGATCCTAATGACTATTCTAACCTCGAGGAGTCAAAGGCAGATGGCCTGTCCTATTCACCCATCAAGGTGCCTGTTCTAATTTGGCAATGTTTTATTGATTGCGGGTATCTTGCATATGTTGACTTGCATTTCTTCTACTTTGTTGCACCACCATCTACTTAGTTTACTCATCATATATGTCGAAATGCCATGCCCATCCATTATCAATACATATTCCATCTGTCATCATACCATGTTTTTCCACTCAAATGATGTTCTTGTGCATCAGACATCAAAAAGGAAGAGGGTGATTGCCGAACCTGAAGGAGCACTAGCAAAGTCCTTGAAAAATGTGGTGGTGCCGGAGAAATCAGACAGCACCCCACTTATATTGGCTGTACAACCAGTGACACAAAATGTAGGACCGACTCCAACAGACTGTACCATACTTCACTGGCCACACCACTAGCTAACTTTGTTAACTCGGTGATTCATCATCCGCATCGCGTATTGCGGGTCTGGGTCCTTGCTTCCTTGAAGAACCACCTTGGTACATTTTCCTAAACATATTTCTTCCTCTGAAAAAATTCTGAATTTTTTAGTAACTCAAAATAAAAGTGAACCAAACTCAACAATATTGATAGCAACTACTCCTACAAGTGCCTAGAGGCAATATCATGCATTAAAACTACTTTTGACCATATAAATTTGACATGCAAGCTCAAGAATAGGGTCACCTAAGCAGCAAAAATTTGCAATGAATAAAGCACTAGAAAAAAACTAATTGGACCATTGGAGGAGTCATATACCAAAGAACAATCCTCCAAAATAGTTTTGTGAATGGAGCTTTGAGCAAGGAGATCGAAAATGGCAAC
Source organism: Triticum dicoccoides (assembly GCF_002162155.2). Lineage (NCBI taxonomy): Eukaryota > Viridiplantae > Streptophyta > Magnoliopsida > Poales > Poaceae > Triticum > Triticum dicoccoides. The sequence continues at coordinate 123,546,622 of NC_041380.1, read as the reverse complement.
AAGATGAGCAAGAACTCGGGTTCGAGCTGGCTAGTGGTTTCTTTGGGGGGAAGAAGGAGTGTGTGGTGGCTGGAATAAGTGGAGGGGACCCACGTGGGGTCCACGAGGCAGGAGGGCGCGCCTCCACCCTCGTGGACACGTGGCTGCTCCCCCTGCTGTGTTTTCAGTGCCAGATATTCTCGAATATTCTAGAAGAAAACATATTTAATTTTCAGGCATTTGGAGAACTTTTATTTTCAGGGCATTTTTTATTGCATGGATAATTCAGAAAAACAGATAGAAAATACTATTTTTGCTTTTTTTAATATAAATAACAGAAAGTAAAAAGAGGGTACAGAGAGTTATGTTTTCTAAATTCATCCATCTCATGCTCATCAAAAGGAATCCACTAACAAGGCATGAAACCAGAGAATTTTTGAATAACACTAGGTTACCTCAACGGGGATATGCATGTCCCCAACAATAAGAATATCATATTTCTTCTTGATAGTAGGAAGAGGAAATTCAAAACCTCCAATAGTAATTGTTGAAATTTTTCCAATAGAATTGATACTGTGGACTTGAGGTTGTTTCCTCGGAAAGTGTACCGTATGCTCATTACCATTAACATGAAAAATGACATTGCCTTTAGTGCAATCAATAACATCCCCTGCAGTATTCAAAAAGGGTCTTCCAAGAATAATAGACATACTATCGTCCTCGGGAATATCAAGAATAAAAAAGTCTATTAGAATAGTAACGTTTGAAACCACAACAGGCACATCCTCACAAATACTGACAGGTATAGTAGTTGATTTATCAGCCATTTGCAAAGATATTTCAGTAGGTGTCAACTTATTCAAATCAAATCTACGATATAAAGAGAGAGGCATAACACTAACACTGGCTCCAAGATCACATAAAGCAGTTTTAACATAATTTCTTTTAATGGAGCATGGTATAGTTGGTACTCCTGGATCTCCAAGTTTCTTTGGTATTCCACCCTTAAAACTATAATTAGCAAGCATGGTGGAAATTTCAGCTTTCGGAATCTTTCTTTTATTAGTAACTATTTCCTTCATATATTTAGCATAAGGATTCATTTTAAGCATATCAGTCAAATGCATACGCAAAAAGATAGGTCTAATCATTTCAGCAAAGCACTCAAAATCCTCATCATCCTTTTTCTTGGATGGTTTAGGAGGAAAAGGCATGGGTTTCTGAACCCATGGTTCTCTTTCTTTACCGTGCTTCCTAGCAACAAAGTCTCTCTTATCATAACGTTGATTCTTTGATTGTGGGTTATCAAGATCAACAGCAGGTTCAACTTCTAGATCATTATTATTGCTAGGTTGAGCATCAACATGAACATCATCATTAACATTATCACTAGGTTGATGTTCATTACCAAATTGTGTTTCAGCATCAGAAATAGAAATATCATTGGGATTCTCAGGTGTGTCAATAATAGGTTCACTAGAAGCATGCAAAGTCCTATCATTTTTCCTTCTCTTCCTCTTAGAAGGACTAGGTGCATCTACATTAGTTCTCTGAGAATCTTGCTCAATTATCTTAGGGTGGCCCTTAGGATACAAAGGTTCCTGAGTCACTTTACCTCCTCTAGTTGCAACTCTAACAGCAAAGTCATTATTTTTACTATGCATTTCATTGAGCAAATCATTCTGAGCTTTAAGTACTTGTTCTACTTGAGTGGTAACCATAGAAGCATGTTTACTAATAATTTTAAGTTCACCTTTAACACTAGCCATATAATCACCCAAGTGTTCGATCACATAAGCATTATGTTTCAATTGTCTACCAACATAAGCATTGAAGTTTTCTTGTTTAACAATAAAATTATCAAACTCATCTAAGCATTGGCTAGCAGACTTATTACGAGGAATATCACCTTCATCAAATCTATAGAGAGAATTTACCTTTACTACCTGTCTCGGGTTATCGAGACCGTGCATTTCTTCAATAGGTGATGAATTAAGACCATGTATTTCTTCAATAGGAGGTAAATTATTAACATCTTCAGCTTTTATACCTTTTTCTTTCATAGATTTCTTTGCCTCTTGCATATCTTCAGGACTGAGAAATAGAATTCCCCTTTTCTTCAGAGTTGGATTAGGAGTTAGTTCAGGAAGTGTCCAGTTATTTTCATTGGTCAACATATTATTCAATAGAATTTCAGCTTGATCAACTGTTCTTTCCCTGAAAACAGAACCAACACAACTATCCAGGTAATCTCTAGAAGCATCGGTTAGTCCATTATAAAAGATGTCAAGTATTTCATTTTTCTTGAGAGGATGATCAGACAAAGCATTAAGTTATTGGAGAAGCCTCCCCCAAGCTTGTGGGAGTCTCTCTTCTTCAATTTGCACAAAATTATATATTTCCCTTAAAGCATCTTGTTTCTTATTAGCGGAGAAATATTTAGAAGAGAAGTAGTAAATCATATCCCGGGGACTACGCACACAACCAGGATCAAGAGAATTAAAACATATCTTAGCATCACCCTTTAATTAGAACGGAAATAATTTAAGGATATAATAGTAGCGAGTTTTCTCATCATTAGTGAACAGGGTAGCTATATCATTTAATTTAGTAAGATGTGCCACAACAGTTTCAGATTCATAGCCATAGAAAGGATCAGATTCAACCAAAGTAATTAATTCAGGATCGACAGAGAAATCATAATCCTTATCAGTAATAAAGATAGGTGAAGTAGCATAAGCAGGATCATATTTCATTCTAGCATTCAGGGATTTTTCTTTCAGCTTAGCTAATAGTTACTTAAGATCACTTCTATCATTCCAAGCAAGAAAGTCTCTAGCAGTTTCTTCATCCATAACATAACCCTCAGGAACAACAGGCAATTCTTATCTAGGGGGAGAATCTTCATCATCACTTTCATCAATATTATCAGTTTCAATAATTTCATTCTCTCTAGCCCTAGCAAGTTGTTCATCAAGAAATTCACCAAGTGGCATAGTAGTATCAAGCATAGAAGTAGTTTCATCATAATTAATAGCAGAAGCAGGTTTAGGTGTCACAAGCTTACTCAAAACATAAGGTGAATCAAGTGCAGAGCTAGATGGCAGTTCCTTACCTCCCCTCATAGCTGAGAGAAAAATCTTGGTTCTTTGATCTTTCAAGTTCTTCATAATGATAAGCAGATATAAATCCCAAGTGACTCAAAGAATAGAGCTATGCTCCCCGGCAACGGTGCCAGAAAATGTTCTTGATAACCCACAAGTATAGGGGATCGCAACAGTTTTCGAGGGTAGAGCATTCAACCCAAATTTATTGATTCGACACAAGGGGAGCCAAATAATATTCACAAGTATTAGCAGCTGAGTTGTCAATTCAACCACACCTGGATAACTTAATATCTGCAGCAAGGTATTTAGTAGCAAAGTAATATGATAATAGTGATAACGGTGGCAAAAGTAATATTTATGGTTTTATAGTGACAGTAGCAGCGGAAAAGTAAATAAGCGAATAACAATATAGGAAAAGCTCATAGGCATTGGATCGATGATGGAGAATTATGCCGGATGTGATCGATCATGTAATAGTCGTAACCTAGGGTGACACGGAACTAGCTCCAGTTCATCAATGTAATGTAGGCATGTATTCCGAATATAGTCATACGTGCTTATGGAAAAGAACTTGCATGACATCTTTTGTCCTACCCTCCCGTGGCAGCGGGGTCCTATTGGAAACCAAGGGATATTAAGGCCTCCTTTTAATAGAGTACCGGACCAAAGCATTAACACATAGTGAATACGTGAACTCCTCAAACTACGGTCATCACCAGTAAGTATCCCGATTATTGTCACTTCGGGGTTAATGGATCATAACACATAATAGGTGACTATAGACTTGCAAGATAGGATCAAGAACTCTCATATATTGATGAAAACATAATAGGTTCGGATCTGAAATCATGGCACTCGGGGCCTAGTGACAAGCATTAAGCATAGCCAAGTCATACCAACATCAATCTCAGAACATAGTGGATACTAGGGATCAAACCCTAACAAAACTAACTCGATTACATGATAAATCTCATCCAAGCCATCACCGTCCAGCAAGCCTACAATGGAGTTACTCACGCACGGTGGTGAGCATCATGAAATTGGTGATGGAGGAAGGTTGATGATGACGATGGCGATGGATTGCCCTCTCCGGAGTCCCGAACGAACTCCACATCAGCCCTCCCGAGAGAGTTTAGGGCCTGGCGGCGGCTCCGTATCGTAAAACATGATGAATCCTTCTCTCTAATTTTTTTCTCCCCGAAAGTGAATATATGGAGTCAAGGTGGACGTCGGTGGAGCGCCAGGGGGACCATGATGCAGGGGGGAGCGCCCCCCACCCTCGTGGACAGGGTGTGGGCCCCCTAACGTGGATTTTTCTTCTAGTATTTTTTCTATATTCCAAAAATAATCTCCGTTGATTTTCAGGTCATTCTGAGAACTTTTATTTCTGCACAAAAATAAAACCATGGCAATTCTGCTAAAAATGCGTCAGTCCGGGTTCGTTCCATTCAAATCATGCAAGTTAGAGTCCAAAACAAGGGCAAAAGTGTTTGGAAAAGTAGATACGATGGAGACGTATTAGGGGCACCTCCTCCTGCCTCCCCCCCCCCCCCGCAGGCATACATGGAAGGGGGCGCTAGAGGGAAGGAGCCCAAGGGGGCCGGCCGGCCACCCTTGGGGCGCCTCCTAGCCACCTTTGGGTGGCCTTCATCTTCGCCCACTGCATCTTGATGTGGGCGAAGGCCATCCGGGCATCCTCTATGCAGGCCAAGCACTTCACAGCATCAATCCGAGGTCGCACGTCAACAAGCCGCTTCACCAAACCGAAGTAGCTGCTAGGAATCGGCCCAGCCGGCCATAGATGGACTATTAGCTCCTTCATGGCCAAGCCTGCCACCCTATGCAGCTCCATCAGCTGCTTCAGCTGGTCGTTCAGAGGCGTCGGGTGCTCCGGCGCGAGAAATTGCGACCAGAACAACTTCTTGGTCGAGTTCCCCTCCTGGGCTCGAAAGAATTGTGCGGCATCGGCGGCACTCTTCGGAAGAACCACAAACGCGCCTAGAGAACTCCACACCTGGGTAAGCAAAGCATATCTCTGACCTCCAAAGATACTCTGCAGAAGAAAAGCCTTACTAGCCGCTATCTGCCTCGCCTGATGGATTTCTTCACGAGCACTCCGGGATTCGATTCGCGTTTCTTTGGCATCTTGAAGAGCCTTGGCAAGCTCGAATGATTAGGCCGAAGCCTTCTCCTCCAAGGTTTCACATTTGTGGATGGCATCCTTCAGCTCCTGCTTGACCTCGGCCATCCGAGCTTCGTGTTGACGGCGGGCAGCTTGCTCGGTCTTTAGTTCCGCGGCCGCTTTGTCAGCAGCTACCTTATTCGCCTCTGCCTCTTTCTTGGCCTGGGCGAGAGCGCCTTTGAGGGTCTCGACCTCGGCTGTGCCAGCTGCGATCATAATCAAAGCATCCAATGAGTTAACCTCTAAACACACATATCACTTCTGATATACAACTAAGTTATTAACACTATATGCATACCTTGCGTCTCATCGAACCGCTTGTTAATGCGGTCGATTTCTTCATCAACCACCTGAAGCTTTTGATTGAGTTCGGAAACTTCTGCGACCTGGGCGGTTGCCGCCAACAAGGAAGCATGTTACAATAACAGAGCAGCATGTTAGCTCTCTCGAATATTATGTGGATCCTCTATCCAGTTTCTTTTAAAAAACCAGACAGAGCCTCAGGGGCTATTGTCTGTGCATAGGTATATTCCTCTATATGAAAAGTTTTTAGAACATTACGCCGCATACCTCAAAGCCTGTCAGTAGGCTGGTAAAGGCTTCGTTCAGTCCGCTCTTGGCAGACTGAACCTTCTCCACCACTGATGACCCACAAGTATAGGGGATCAATTGTAGCTCTTTTCGATAAGTAAGAGTGTCGAACCCAATGAGGAGAAGAAGGAAATGACAAGTAGTTTTCGGTAAGGTGATGTCTGCAAGTGCTGAAATTGTAAGTAGTAGAGTAGTTTGATAGCAAGATAATTTGTAATGAGCAAGTAACGATAGTAGGAACAAAAGTGCAGCAAGGTAGCCCAATCCTTTTGAGGCAAAGGACAGGCCAAAACAATCTCTTATGATAAGCAAAGCATTCTTGAGGGTACACGGGAATTTCATCTAGTCACTTTCACCATGTTGGTTCGATTTGTGTTCGCTACTTTGTGTTGGGGAACGCAGTAATTTCAAAAAAAATCCTACGCACACGCAAGATCATGGTGATGCATAGCAACGAGAGGGGAGAGTATCGTCTACGTACCCTCGTGGACCGTAAGTGGAAGCGTTATCACAACGCGGTTGATGTAGTCGTACGTCTTCACGATCGACCGATCTAGTACCGAAGATACGGCACCTCCACGATCTGCACATGTTCGGCTCGGTGATATCCCGCGAACTCATGATCCAGTAGAGCTTCGAGGGAGAGCTTTGTCAGCACTACGGCGTGATGACGGTGATGATGTTGCTACCGGAACAGGGCTTCGCCTAAGCACCGCTACAATATTACCGAGGTGGATTATGATGGAGGGGGGCATCGCACACGGCTAAAGATCAATGATAAACTTGTGTGCCTATGGGGTGCCCCCTCCCCCGTATATAAAGGAGTAGAGGAGGTGGAGGGGGCCGGCCTCTCTAGGCGCGCCCCAAGGGAGTCCTACTCCCACCGGGAGTAGGATTACCCCCTTCCCTTTGTTGGTTCTAGGAGAGAAGGAAGGATGAGGGAGAAGGAAGGAAAGGGGGGTCAACCCCCTTCCCAATTCGGATTGGGCTTGGGGGGCGCCGCCTCATTTGCTTCTTTTCCCTCTCTTCCACTAAGGCCCAATAAGGCCCATATACCTCCGGGGGGTTCCGGTAACCTCCCGGTGCTCCGGTATACTCCCGATTTCACCTGGAACCATTCCGATGTCCAAACATAGGCTTCCAATATATCGATCTTTACGTCTCGACCATTTCGAGACTCCTCGTCATGTACGTGATCAAATCCGGGACTCCGAACTACCTTCGGTAAATCAAAACACATAAACTCATAATACTGATTGTCACCGAACGTTAAGCGTGCGGACCCTACAGGTTCGAGAAATATGTAGACATGACCGAGACATGTCTCCAGTCAATAACCAATAGCAGAACCTGGATGCTCATATTGGTTCCTACATATTCTATGAAGATCTTTATCGGTCGAACCGCATAACATTATACGTTGTTCCCTTTGTCATCGGTATGTTACTTGCCCGAGATTCGATCGTCAGTATCTTAATACCTAGTTCAATCTCGTTACCGGCAAGTCTCTTTACTCGTTCCGTAATGCTACATCCCGTAACTAACTCATTAGCTACATTGCTTGCAAGGCATATAGTGATGTACATTACCGAGAGGGCCCAAAGATACCTCTCCGACAATCGGAGTGACAAATCACAATCTTGATCGATGCCAACTCAACAAACACCATCGGATACACCTGTAGAGCACCTTTATAATCACCCAGTTACGTTGTGATGTTTGGTAGCACACAAATTGTTCCTCCGGTATTCGGGAGTTGCATGATCTCATAGCCATAGGAACATGTATAGTTATGGAGAAAGCAATAGCAACAAACTAAACGATCATTGTGCTAAGCTAACGGATGGGTCTTGGCCATCACATCATTCTCTAATGATGTGATCCCATTCATCAAATGACAACACATGTCAATGGCTAGGAAACTTAACCATCTTTGATTAACGAGCTAGTCAAGTAGAGGCATACTAGGGACACTATGTTTGTCTATGTATTCTCACATGTACTGAGTTTCCGGTTAATATAATTCTAGCATGGATAATAAACATTTATCATGATATAATGAAATATAAATAACAACTTTATTATTGCCTCTAGGGCATATTTCCTTCACTTTGATTATTTGATATGTGGTTGGACCGGTGCTTAGGTGTTGTTCTTACTTGAACAAACCTCCTACTTATGATTAACCATCCCGCAAGCATCCGCAACTACGAGAAAAGTATTAAGAATAAATTCTAAGCATAGCATTAAACTTTTGGATCCAATCGGTCCCTTACTGAATAGCTCATAAACTGGGGTAAGCTTCTATCATTCTCGCAACCCATCATCTAATTGCTACTCCAGAATGCATTCCCTTAGGCCCAAATACGGTGAAGTGTCATGTAGTCGAAGTTCACATGAAACCACTAATGGAATCACAACATACATACTATCAAAATATCGAACACATATCAAATTCACATGATTTCTCTCGTGACCTCAAGAACAAAGGTACCTACTCAAAAATGATAAACATGCTCATGATTAGAGGGGTATTAAATAGCATATTGGATCTGAACATATAATATTCCACCAAATAAACCATATAGTAATCTACTACAAGATGTAATCAACACTACTAGTCACCCACAAGTACCAATCTATAGTTCCGGTAACAAGATTGAACACAAGAGATGAACTAGGGTTTGAGAGGAGATGGTGTTGATGAAGATGTTGATGGAGATTGCCCTCCCCAAGATGGGAGAGTTGTTGGTGATGATGATGACAATGATTTCCCCCTT
>NC_041380.1:123533179-123537572 GCF_002162155.2 Triticum dicoccoides | reverse complement strand
GAAACTCCTCTCCTTTTTTTCTAGATAAAAATGACTTATATACCAAAAGATGGGCACCGGAGGTGGGCCGAGGAGGGCATAACCCACCAGGGCGCGCCTGGGCTCCCTAGAGCGCCCAGGTGGGTTGTGCCCACCTGGTGGGCCCCCTCTGGTAGTTATTTGATCCAATAATTCTTAAATAATCCATAAAAGATCTCCGTGAAGTTTTATCTTGTTTGGAGTTGTGCAGAATAGGTGTCCTGACGTACCTTTTCCAGGTCCAGATTTCCAGCTGCCAGAATTCTCCCTCTTGGTGTGTACCTTGTAAATTATGAGAGAAAAGGCATTAGAATTACTCCGAAAAGCATTATTATGGATAAAAACATTATAAATAACAGTAAGAAAACATTATGCAAAATGGACGTATCAACCAGCACCACACCCATCAGGGTGCGGTGCTCCGCCACGATGGAAGCACGTTGTAGTGCTACCTTCACAGCATTGGGCGCCTCCGGATTAGTGGAGTTCGCCGATGGAGCTGATGCTCCTCCCCCTCTTTCAAAGGGGGCTACTTGCCTGATCCCGGAGCCGCATTGGTCTCCCGGACGGTGTTCGGCTGGGGCCCGGATTGTTGGTGTTCCCCGCCGTCGGTTGTCATGGGGGTCGTCCCCCCTAGGTCTTCCGCGACCGAGGTATTAACCTCAAACGCTTTCTCGACGGCCTCGCTCCCCCCTCGGCTAGGAGAGGTCCTTCAGGATGACACTTCAGCGTCCTCCATGGTGATAGGCGAGGGAGCTCGCGGCGGCGTGTCACTCTCTGCCATTTTTGGTGGCAGAGAGTTCCCCTCCAATAATGGAGTTTGCGGGAGCTCATGTGGAGGTCTGAAAGGCAAATAACAAAATAACTTATATAATGGAAATAGGAAAACCGAAGATAAACTGTAGATTTTTGAATACTTATGATTCGGCCAGGGGCTTCACCCTGGGAGGTCTCTTGGGGACTAGTTCGAACTCTGAGTCTGAACTGTCCGAGAGGATCACCTTCCCTCTCTTGGGCGCCTCCCCCTTCGGGTCCTTGGAGGCCGCCCTCTTCTTCCTTTACGTGGGGAGTCTCTTTCCACCTCCTCCTCTGTAATGCCCCAAGACCGATGCTCCAGTTGCCTTCCATATATTTCATGATCACCGTGTGTTTCTTTTTGCTTTCTCTATTTATTTTGCATTGCATCATGTCATCATGCCATCATGTCATTTAATTTTTTTTAAACTCAACTAAATAAATTGCAAGGATCTTTGGTCCATTTAAATCGAGGGAATTCACTTGTGACTTCTCTTTATAACATATTAAAGCCTCTCAATACTATTGGGGAGCTACAATAAAATTATTCCATTTATTTGGAATTAACCATAACACACTTGCAAACTATCCCATGCCTTTGTTATCTCAATTCCTGGTCTCCAAACTTTGCCCATAAATTATTTCTTCACTTTCCGGAGCTCCATAAAAAATCTCAATATTTTGGCCACTCTTAAACCTTGTCCTAGTTCAAACCATTTGAATTAAATTCAAATGAGTGTGAATTCAACTTCTCACGTGTGCCCACTTCTATTTTTCCGGGATCAAGCTCATTTTTGTGAGTCCAAGAAAATTACCCGCATGTCCAAATTCCTTCAGTAATCCTCTGTTTTTTCTTCTCTCTAATTTCTTTCTGCTTAATAAGTAAATAAGAGAGAGAGAGAGGAAAGAGCCCAGCAAGCCGGCCTCTAAGGCCCATCCCTAGGCCCAGCCGCGCCCCTGCTTAACCCTACCCATCTCTCCCGATCGATCGCCTCCTTCTCCCACTCGTCTCCCTCCTGTGCCGACTTCAGACGCACGTAGAGGAGCAGTGCATCGCGCCTGATCCCCCGCGTCGGCCTCTCCTTCCCCCGCGACCAGCATCGCGCCTCTACTGCCCGCCTCGACGTCCTCGCCTGGATCCTCGTCGCCAACCCTGCCGCTGCTTGGCCCCGACGCCCCGGCCTCTCCTTCCTCGTGTCGCACCACCATGGAGGCCCAAGCAGCCGCTCCCTCGCCATCCCACGTCGTCCCGACCAGCAGCAGGTCGCCAGAGACCTCGCCGTCCTACCTCCTCTTCGTCCTCCTCCCAGGAACCTCTCTCATCTCGCTCTCCCATCGTCGTTTTCGTAGGGAACTAGGAGCTCAAGCGCTGCCATGTCCGCCGCCTGTTCGTCGCCTCTACCGTCGGATCCGGGCCGCCGGCCCCTCGTCGGAGTCGCACCAAGCTCCCCTGCATCGCGTGAGTCGCGAGCCCCTGCCTCCTCGCCGCACCGCGTTGACCAGCTCGCCAGGTCCCTTGCACCAGCGCCACGACTTCCTCCTCTGCTCGCGAGCCCTGCTTCATTGTTGCGCCTCCATGGCCTCGCTGCCTTCGCCACACACAAGTAGCGCATCCACCTCCATCGCCCTCCTGTTTCCGTGGACCCAGGCCACCGCACTATACAACTACGTTGAGAGGACCCGTCCAAGACCACCAAGATTGACACCTAGCATGACTACACAACGTTGCGCCAAGTACCACTACCATCGACCGCGAAGGGCTCGGAGTCATCAAGCACCTCTCCGAACGAACGGGAACGACTACCGTCACAAAGATCTAGAGTACCTCTACGAAAAATCCAAGTACCCTTTCATGTCGGCAAGATCCGCAATTCGGACCCCGAAAGACCGACGACTCGTGGACCATGTACAACTACCATCGTCTTGGGTTTCGTCAAGTTCCTCACCATGACTATGAATGTCTATGAACCATGTACAACTACCATTGCCCAAAGAACCCTGGGTCACAAGACTCGTGTACGACTATCGTGAGTACCTCTACCGTCGTTGTGTACCACTACTTCCACTACCGTCGCCATGGACCCGACAAGTTCGTGAGTACGACTACTTCCTCAACGACCCGCGAGAACCGCTACTTTCACCACCATCGCGAGAACAACTACTTACTCTACAAACTCGAACCGCTCTGAGAATGCTCCCTTGGAAGGTATAACCGCCGAAACGACCGCCCGTGGATGAATGCTTGTGATGTGTTGTATGAGATGCTCCTGTTTGGCCATGTTCGCACCGTGTCCGTTTTGTCACTCGTTTCCTTGCCACCGATTCGTGGGACACATGGTATCCGAGATCACTCCATGTACCTCTTGCACATTCCGCACATCTCACATTTGTTTCTTGCATTGGCATCTCAACTAGTCGGATCATCGGAACGTTGCCGTGGCATCATTTTTGTTATCATCACCGTGGCACCCTTTCTTTCCACCACGGTGACAAATGCTTCATAATGCTCTTATCAACATTTTCATAAAAATTACATAAACCTGAACATGTCATCCGCATCATGATAACAACTTTTAAAATGTTTAATTTGTTATTGCATTAAATTGCTAATGCACATGAGGTTTTACCGGAATTGTTGTTTGATGTTTCTGGCCTCATTTAAAATGCCTAGCTGTGCATTTTACTCATGTTTCACCTCTTTCCATGTTAACCAACATTTAATTTTGTTGAGTACATAACCAGGAGTGAACTAAATAATTGATGTGGTGTTCCGTCAATATGCAACTCGTTGCATATTGAGCTCCACTTAATTTGTAGTTTTGTCTGTTGCACTTTGCCATGCCATGCATATTTAAACCGGACATGCATCATACTTGGTTGTGCGTCATGCCATGTTTATGTGATGGTTGTTTACTATGTTGCTTGCTTCTTTCCGGGTTGCTTCTCTCGTTAGCTTAGGTTTCGTTCCGGAGTTGTGAGGATCCGTTCGACTACGTCTGTTTGTCTTCTTCATGGACTCGTTCTTCTTCCTTGCGGGATCTCAGGCAAGATGACCATACCCTCGAAATCACTTCTATCTTTGCTTGCTAGTTGCTCACTCTATTGCTATGCCGCGTTACCTACCACTTGCTATATCATGCCTCCCATATTGCCATGTCAAGCCTCTAACCCACCTTTCCTAGCAAATCGTTGTTTGGCTATATTACCGCTTTTGCTCAGCCCCTCTTATAGTGTTGCTAGTTGCAGGTGAAGTTGAAGTTTGTTCCATGTTGGAACATGGTTATTGTTGGGATATCATTATTATCTCTTATTTTACTTTAATGCATCTATATACTTGATAAAGGGTGGAAGGCTCGGCCTTATGCCTGGTTTTTTGTTCCACTCTTGCCGCCCTAGTTTCTGTCATACCGGTGTTATGTTCCTTGATTTTTTGTTCCTTACGTGGTTGGGTGTTATGGAAACCCCTTGACAGTTCGCTTTGAATAAAACTCCTCTAGCAAGGCCCAACCTTGGTTTTACCATTTGCCACCTAAGCCTTTTTCCCTCAGGTTTCCAGAGCCCGAGGATCATCTTTATTTTA
>NC_041380.1:123460830-123532843 GCF_002162155.2 Triticum dicoccoides | reverse complement strand
CCTCTGAGTGTTGGTCCAAACTAGAGCCCCTTGCAGCGCCACCTCGGGGAAACTTGAGGGTTGGTTTTAGTTGTATGGACTGCTCATCCGGTGTGCCCTGAGAACGAGATATGTGCAGCTCCTATCGGGATTTGTCGGCACATTCGGGTGGCTTCGCTGGTCTTGTTTTACCATTGTCGAAATGTCTTGTAACCGGGATTCCGAGTCTGATCGGGTCTTCTTGGGAGAAGGAATATCCTTCGTTGACCGTGAGAGCTTGTGATGGGCTAAGTTGGGACACCCCTGCAGGGTTTGAACTTTCAAAAGTCGTGCCCATGGTTATGGGCAGATGGGAATTTGTTAATATCCGATTGTAGATAACTTGACACTTAACTTAATTAAAGTGTATCAACCGCGTGTGTAGCCGTGATGGTCTCTTTTCGGCGAAGTCCGGGAAGAGAAAACGGTCTTGTGTTATGCTTGAACGTAAGTAGTTTCAGGATCACTTCTTGATCACTTCTAGCTTCTTGTTGCGTTGCGTTGCTTCTCTTCTCGCTCTTATTTGTGTAAGTTAGCCAACATATATGCTTAGTGCTTGTTGCAGCTCCACCTCACTACCCATTCCTACCCACAAGCTTAAATAGTCTTGATCTTGCGGGTGTGAGATTGCTGGGTCCTCATGACTCACAGATACTTCCAAACAGTTGCAGGTGTCGGCGATACCAGTGCAGATGACGCAACCCAGCTCAAGTGGGAGCTCGATGAAGATCTTGATCGTTGTTTTGTTTCGTTTCTTGTTGATTAGTAGTGGAGCCCAGTTGGGACGATTGGGGATCTAGCATTTGGGATTGTCTTCTTTTATTTTGGTTCCGTAGTCGGACCTTGATTGTATTCTGGATGATGTATGTTTTACTTGTATTTGTGTGAAGTGGCGATTGTAAGCCAGCTCTTTATCCCTTTCTTATTCAGTACATGGTATTGTGTGAAGATTACCCCTCTTGCGACAAACCTACCATGCGGCTATGCCTCTAAGTTGTGCCCCGACACGTGGGAGGTATAGCCACATCGTGGGTGTTACAAGTTGGTAATCAGAGCCTTCCTCGACTTAGGAGCCCCCTTCTTGATCGAATCGCTGACATTGTTGAGTCTAGAACAAAATGTTTTTGAGTCTTAGGATTATATACATTGGAGAGTAGGATTCTTTTTACTCCTCAGCCCCTTCGTCACTCTGGTGAGGCCTCCTGACGTAGAAGTTTTGACTCTTCTCTCCTCAAATTTCACGAATTTTTTTAGGATCATGCGGGTATCTTGGAATCGCTCCGATGGTTTTGTGACGAGAACATTGTTCTTGGTGCCTCCTGACATTTAGGGGTTGTGGCAGTGTCCCGGGGAGTTGAGCTCCATGGTGTTGTCATCACAATTTTATCGTTGCAGTTCTGGAATACCTGAGTCCCCCGACATCAAAAATCTCTTTTATGCAGTTGTTGGTGAGATAACCTCGACGCCACCCAGTATTGGGGCGGGAGTTCGGGAGTATTGCCATGACTCGTATAACGGATGCTTTTTGAAGGTTGAGGTAAATGATTTCCGAAGGTTTCTTGGTTATGTGTTGAAGGATGGATACAGTTGGATGTAGGAATTGTTAGTTTGGGTGAGATATTATGCTTCCCCTGTATCCCCAACACCTGATTGCATAACCATAAAGTTTTGGGAGTTTATAAGTTGGAATTCAAGTAGCTCATAGGATATCCTTCCCATAGACACATGATACGATATGGGGTCTATCATATGTTTGTTCCTGGCTTATCCTGCAAGCCAATCCTTTGTTTTGTTTTGAGCTGTGGTATTCGAGTTGCTTTGAAGTCAAGTGTTGATTCCATACCTTCCCTAAGCGGTGTTTTCACATTTCTATGTGAATACCAATCCTTCATGATAATTGAGATTGTCATGTTAATCCTTTTCATCCGGCGTTTTCCTCTTCAAGTGGATCCGATCATTTCAACATCCACAAGATCAACTCTAGGTTTTCTCGATGGTACCCTTTTCCACCTGCCCAAGTTGCCTTTGTTTTCCCACCCTCCCACCCTTTTTCTTCGAGGACTCGCATTTCTTAATCAAGTATCCTTGTATTGATGGGAAGTCTCTCCATTCTTTTCTGTCAATGTTCTTACCCGGTGATTCTCATGAAGATGTTCTTCAAGTTTATCATTATTCATTCTTTTTCTTCTTCGGTGGACTAAATTCAAGCCTTCAATGTTGATCACATTCTTTTCCTTGTTTCAAATGCTTTCTCATGCCGGTGCACCTCTTAATCATTCACTTCTCGCTATTCATTTGTTCTGGAGTGCTGAAGATATCTCAGAAGATTCACGTTTCCATTCTCGATCCGTTCAAGTTATTTCGAGGTTGTTATCTCATTCAAGCCATTTAATTCAACCGGCGCAATCTCTCTTTTAAACCGTTCAACGTGTATCTTTTGAGTGGGCCCTAACCCACAGGTCTTTTCCCAGGATCTTACCTGACTCCTCTATGTTCCCGGAGTTACTCTCAAATTCTTCTCCAACTTTGATGTAAGAATGAGTTATCATCAGTCTAATGCCTTCTCCAAGGTCTTTCACATTCTTTTCATCATTGGTTCAACCTTTCTAATTTCCATTCCGGTGTGCCTCAACAATTCAAGGTGGTGTTTCTCATCATCATTATCAACATTTGAAGACCGAAGAAGAGTTCCTCTTAAATCCTTACCCGTTCTTCCAAAGATTCATGGTGCTAGCTTTATGCCATCCTCTCATCATTGTTTTCGATTGTGAGAATTCTTTTCACCCATTTGGAGCAATTCAGGAGTCTTTTCAGTTTGATTCTCCGAAGGCCATCATTTCAGAAGATTTATTCATTCTCAGCTTTCAGCAATTGTTCCCCAAATCTTATCGGTGCATCATTCAAATTTCTCTAATCATCTCGGGATCTCTTCGTTCACTTGTATCTAAATTCTCTCAAGCATCTTCGTTCATTTGCTAATTCTCCCCGGTGTTTCGCTATCTTTCCTTTGATCGTTTTCAATTCTTATGGTGGTTTGTTCAAGAGTCTTCTTCCTTCATTTTCATATCAATTCATTCGTTGTTTCCAAATCCTACCGATGGATCCATCAAGACCTTCTCAAGTTTGCGCCATATCTATCTTAATCCTTTCTACGACAATAAGTAGTATGCCAAATCCGTTGCTTGTCATCAATATAAATTGGTGAAGAATGCATATATTGTAATTCTTATTATTGTTTCATCCAAGTGATCTAGTTTCTTCGTTCCAGAGTTGTTCTTCATGTCACATTTCTCGGTTCGAGATGCTTCATCTTTTCTTTTCCGGAGTTTCAAGTTTTCCGCTTTTATCTCGTCGCGAAGCTCCATCTAGATCATCGCAAGGTTTCACCTTGTGTTCTCAACTTCTCTTTCTTTTTGATCATTCTTTTATTACCGGAGTTCTTCGCGGAGGCTCTACTTGGTGGTTCGTTAAGAATTCTTTTCATTCTTCAATTGTCCTCAAGATTCCTCTCGGAGTTAAGATCCGTCAAGCTTTACTCTAAAATAAACATGGTCTTCAACACATGTCTTGTTTTGAGGAGTTCAAGCATTCTTCATCTTGCATCCGAAGTGAAATTCTTTCTATCTTATTTTTTTAAGGTTGTGTTATGTCATTTTGACAGTTTCCTTCATGTTTCATGATGGACAAGTTGTCAGGAATGAGGTATCTTAAATCCATCAATCACTTCATTGGAGTTATCTTGGGTTATATTTCACCTAAAGTCTTCCCTGAGGAATGTTGCTTATTGTGGTGTCTATCAATGATCCAAGTTTTTCTCCTATCCTCTCGGCAAAAGGAGTTGTCATCTCCTTGTTGACCTCAATCCAATCTATTGTTTTCGTTAGTGGCAGAATTTCACCTCATAATCTTGAGACATTTTCCATAAGCCCACTAAAAGCTTATTTGTTTCGTGATTGGTTTTTCAACAACTGTGTTATAACCTTCTTGGAAGGGTGCCTTCCAAGCTCATTTGTGGCAGAAGTTATCATTTTCTTCTCCATTTTGTTATTCCAATAATATATGTTCTATTCTTCCTTCCGGAGGCTTTGTGATGTTGCTATCTTCGACCCATCATCTTGTTTTGTCAAGATCATGTTCTATTCCTTCCATTTACAGCCGGAGTGCTGTCCAAATTATATCTTTCTTATTCCTTCTCCATCTTGTTTCAACCAGAGTGCTTGCATGTACTTTTGGTCCTTTGTAACTGTCGGTGTCAAAACCGGCGGATCTCGGGTAGGGGGTCCCGAACTGTGCGTCTAAGGCGGATGGTAATAGGAGACAGGTGCTACCTATTGAGCTTGCGTTGGATTACCCGAAGAGGAAGGGATGATGCAGCAGAGTAGCGTAAGTATTTCCCTCAGTTTTTGAGAACCAAGGTATCAATCCAGTAGGAGGCCACGCTCAAGTCCCTCGTACCTGCACAAAATGATAGCTACTCGCAACCAACGCGATTAGGGGTTGTCAATCCCTTCACGGTCACTTACGAGAGTGAGATCTGATAAATATAATATTTTTGGTATAGAGATGCAAAGTAAAAAGTAAAAGGCAAAGTAAAAAAGGAAAACAAGATTAAAGTGATGGAGATTGATATGATGAGAATAGACCCGGGGGCCATAGGTTTCACTAGTGGCTTCTCTCAAGAGCATAAGTATTCTACGGTGGGTGAACAAATTACTATTGAGCAATTGACAGAATTGAGCATAGTTATGAGAATATCTAGGCATGATCATGTATATAGGCATCACGTCTGTGACAAGTAGACCGAAACAATTCTGCATCTACTACTATTACTCCACTCATCGACCGCTATCCAGCATGCATCTAGAGTATTAAGTTAAAAACAAAGTAACGCTTTAAGCAAGATGACATGATGTAGAGAGATAAATTCATGCAATATGAAATAAACCCCATCTTGTTATCCTCGATGGCAACGATACAATACGTGCCTTGATGCCCCTTCTTTCACTGGGAAAGGACACTGCAAGATCGAACCCAAAGCTAAGCACTTCTCCCATGGCAAGAACTACCAATCTAGTTGGCCAAACCAAATGGATAATTCGAAGAGACTTGCAAAGATAACCAATCATACATAAAAGAATTCAGAGAAGATTCAAATATTATTCATAGATAGACTTGATCATAAACCCACAATTCATCGGTCTCAACAAACACACCGCAAAAAGAATATTACATCGAATAGATCTCCACAAGAGAGGGGGAGAACTTTGTATTGAGATCCAAAAAGAGAGAAGAAGTCATCTAGCTACTAACTATGGACCCGAAGGTCTGAGGTAAACTACTCACACTTCATCGGAGGGGCTATGATGATGTAGAAGCCCTCCGTGATGACCGCCCTCTCCGGTGGAGCTCTGGAACAGGCCCCAAGATGGAATCTCATGGATACAGAAAGTTGCGGCGGTGGAGTTAGGTTTTTGGCTCCTGTTCTGACCGTTTGGGGGTACGTAGGTATATATAGCACGAAGAAGTACATCGGTGGAGCTCCGAGGGGCCCACGAGGTAGGGGGCGCGCCCTAGGGGGGGCGCCCCCACCCTCATGACCGCCTCTCTGATGCCTTGGCGTAGGGTCCAAGTCTCCTGGATCTCGTTCGGTGAGAAAATCACGTTCCCAAAGGTTTCATTCCGTTTGGACTCCGTTTGATATTCCGTTTCTTCGAAACACTGAAATAGGCAAAAAAAACAGCAATTCTGGGCTGGGCCTCCGGTTAATAGGTTAGTCCCAAAAATAATATAAAAGTGAAAAACAAAGCCCAATATAGTCCAAAACAGTAGATAATATAGCATGGAGCAATCAAAAATTATAGATACGTTGGAGACGTATCAGGCATCCCCAAGCTTAATTCCTGCTCGTCCTCGGGTAGGTAAGTGATAAAAAGAGAATTTTTGATGCGGAGTGCTACTTGGCATAATTTCAATGCAAATTTTCTTAATTGTGATATGAATATTCAGATTCGAAAGATTCAAGACAAAAGTTTATATTGACATAAAAATAATAATACTTCAAGCATACTAACAAAGCAATTATGTCTTCTCAAAATAACATGGCCAAAGAAAGTTATCCCTACAAAATCATATAGTCCGGCTATGCTCTATCTTTACCACACAAAGTATTTAAATCATGCACAACCCCGATGACAAGCCAAGCAATTGTTTCCTACTCTAACTTTTTCAAAACTTTTTCAATCTTCACGCAATACATGAGCGTGAGCCATGGATATAGCACTATAGGTGGAATAGAATGGTGGTTGTGGAGAAGACAAAAAGAGGGGAAGATAGTCTCACACCAACTAGGCGTATCAACAGGCTATGGAGATGCCCATCAATAGATATCAATGTGAGTGAGTAGGGATTGCCATGCAACGGATGCACTAGAGCTATAAGTATATTAAAGCTCAAAAAGAAACTAAGTGGGTGTGCATCCAACTTGCTTGCTCATGAAGACCTAGGGCAATTTGAGGAAGCCCATCATTGGAATACACAAGCCAAGTTCTATAATGTAAAATTCCCACTAGTATATGAAAGTGATAACATGAGAGACTCTCTACTATGAAGATCACGGTGTTGCTTTGAAGCACAAGTGTGGTAAAAGGATAGTAAAATTGTCCCTTCTCTCTTTTTCTCTCATTTTTTTATTTGGGCCTTTTCTCCTTTCTTTGGCCTTTCTCTTTTTTTTGGGCTTCTTTGGCCTCTTTTATTTATTTTTTGTCCGGAGTCTCATCCCGACTTGTGGGGGAATCATAGTCTCCATCATCCTTTCCTCACTTGGGACAATGCTCTAATAATGATGATCATCACACTTTTATTTTTCTTACAACTCAGCAATTACAACTCGATACTTAGAACAAAATATGACTCTATATGAATGCCTCCGGCGGTGTACCGGGATATGCAATATGACAATGATGGAGTGTGTCATAATAAACGGAACGGTGGAAAGTTGCATGGCAATATATCTCGGAATGGCTATGGAAATGCCATAATAGGTAGGTATGGTGGCTGTTTTGAGGAAGGTATATGGTGGGTGTATGATACCGGCGAAAGGTGCGCGGTATTAGAGAGGCTAGCAAAGGTGGAAGGGTGATAGTGCGTATAATCCATGGACTCAATATTAGTCATAAAGAACTCATATACTTATTGCAAAAATCTACAAGCCATCAAAAACCGAAGTATTACGCGCATGCTCCTAGGGGGATAGATTGGTACGAAAAGACCATCGCTCGTCCCCGACCGCCATTCAAAAGGAGGACAATCAAATAACACCTCATGTTTCAAATTTGTTGCATAACGTTTACCATACGTGCATGCTACGGGACTTGCAAACTTTAACTCAAGCACTTCTCAAATTCACAATTACTCTACTAGCATGACTTTGATATTACTACCTCCATATCTCAAAACAATTATCAAGCATCCAACTTTTCTTAGTATTCAACACACTCAAAAGAAAGTTTCACAAATCTTGAATACCAAGCATGTTATTATTAAGCAAATTACCATGCTATTAAGACTCTCAAAATAATTTAAGTGAAGCATGAGAGATCAACAGTTTCTTTAAAACAAATCCACCACCGTGCTCTAAAAAATCTAAGTGAAGCACATAGAGCAAAATTATAGCGCTCAAAAGATATAAGTGAAGCACATAGAGCAAAACTATATAGCTCAAAAGATATAAGTGAAGCACATAGAGTATTCTATCAAATTTTAATTCATGTATGGCTCTCTCAAAAGGTGTCAGGGAAACATGGTCCACCAACACCTATGGGGACCGGGCCCCTTTCGGTTCGGAGGGGGGCGGAGGCCGCGCAAAGAGCGGATCGAGGCAGTACACGCGAGCAGTTTTACCCAGCTTCGGGCCGCACGGATGCGTAAAACCCTACTGCTGCTTGTTTGTGTGTATTGAATTCTTGCTCAGGAGCGATGGACGCTGCCAGACCGAGCGTGAGAGTGTTCCTGATGTTTCGAATGAGCCCCCAACCCTCTACGTTGCGCTTGGGCCTCCTTTTATACTTTCAAGGGGTCACCGACAGGTGGCAACGTAGACTAGAAGGGTAAAAATGGAAAAGGATGCGGTAGGTACAGCTACCGCTACTGTGGACATAGTGCACCCTACCTAACTCTGACGGCAGGGGACAAGGTCATTGAATGCCCGTCTGAGTTTCCTAAACAGTGCAAAAAAGTGATCGTTAGGAGCGCCACCGTTTGCCACGATGGCCTTCTCTTCATCTCCGCTTGCCACCGCGTACCCCTGGCTGCACAGGCTCCCGCCACGCGCCCCTGAGGAAGCCTCATGGCGACGCGCGGGTGGGTGCGCTGGAGCATGGGTACAGAGTGGCAGCGGGCCCCCGGCGAGTACCTTGTCGGAGTCGTCGTCTTGTCGAGTCCAGAAGCTTGTCGCTCACCGGACCTTGCCGGGACGTGCGGTGCATCTCGGCAAGTTTCTTGAAGTGCCGTGGTTGGCCTTCCCGGCAAGCTCCTCTTGCCGGGGCCTTGTCTCTTCCCGGCAAGATCCTCTTGCCGGGGCCTTGTATCTGTCCTCCCTAGCAGGGCAGGATGCTCCTTGCCGGGAAGGTAGCTTGAGTCTTGCTTGCTGATGTAGCGCTTGTCGGCGAAGATGGATCCTCTTTAGCGTAATTGCATACAGTCGTGGCCCATGCCCGGCGGTTAGTGTAGCCCTGGTTTTCACTACACCGACAGTAGCCCCCGGGCCCGGCTGCAGCGGAGAACTTCATGAATTCGACGCTGGAGACGGGACCAAGCTTGGCATGGGCCATGGTTGTTGTTGCACTCAAAGGAGCTACAAACCCCCGAGCCTACTTCCATGGAAATTTTCTGGCAGAGAACTCTATAGATCTCGATGCCAGAGTGTTGCTTTGTTTCCTTTCTTGCTCCCGACAAGGCTGTTGCCGGGAGGTCTTATGTTTCTCGCGGAGACTTTTGACGTTCTCGACGCCGGCTTCCGGCAAGCTCGTCGCCAGGAAGGCTTTTATCTCCAGCAGAGAACTTTGACGTTCTCGATGCCGGCTTCCGGCAAGCTTGTTGCCGAGAAGGCTTTTATCTTCAGCAGAGAACTTTGACGTTCTCGATGCCGGCTTCCGGCAAGCTTGTTGCCGAGAAGGCTTTTATCTTCAGCAGAGAACTTTGACGCCCTCGATGCCGGCTTCCGGCAAGCTTGTTGCCGAGAAGGCTTTTATCTTCAGCAGAGAACTTTGACGTTCTCGATGCCGGCTTCCGGCAAGCTTGTTGCTGAGAAGGCTTTTATCTTCAGCAGAGAACTTTGACGTTCTCGATGCCGGCTTCCGGCAAGCTTGTTGCCGAGAAGGCTTTTATCTTCAGCAGAGAACTTTGACGTTCTCGATGCCGGCTTCCGGCAAGCTTGTTGCCGAGAAGGCTTTTATCTTCAGCAGAGAACTTTGACGTTCTCGATGCCGGCTTCCGGCAAGCTTGTTGCCGAGAAGGCTTTTATCTTCAGTAGAGAACTTTGACGTTCTCAATGCCGGCTTCCGGCAAGCTTGTTGCCGAGAAGGCTTTTATCTTCAGCAGAGAACTTTGACGTTTTCGATGCCGGCTTCCGGCAAGCTTGTTGCCGAGAAGGCTTTTATCTTCAGCAGAGAACTTTGACGTTCTCGATGCCGGCTTCCGGCAAGCTTGTTGCCGAGAAGGCTTTTATCTTCAGCAGAGAACTTTGACGTTCTCGATGCCGGCTTCCGGCAAGCTTGTTGCCGAGAAGGCATTTATCTTCAGCAGAGAACTTTGACGTTCTCGATGCCGGCTTCCGGCAAGCTTGTTGCCGAGAAGGCTTATGGCAAAGAACTTCGTCGTTCTTGACACCAAGAAGATTGGTCTTAAGGGCGTTGCCAGCCCCCGGGCCATAACTGCGTTTAAACATGACAAGTGATTAGCATCTGAAGTGCACTTAACTCACTTGCAAATTTTGACTTCTGCTACATATTCCCTATGCCTGCTGGAATGCTTTCCGGTGCGTACGATCCAGCCAGTAGCGCTTGAGGGAACGGGCCCTTAGCGGCTATTCGGGAACGTCGCCTCCCGGAAAGGTTTACCTTCTTGGCTCTAGCGCAACCGCACAAGTTGCCGAGCGGACTCGAGGCAACATGGAGTGCAACTATCCCCGAGAAGGTTCCTTGGCATACAGGTCTATGCAGAAATCTCAAATAAATACTGCATGGTATCTTCCTGTTCAACCTCTCTTTGTACGTCCACCCTATGCTTTTAGGGAACTTGTCGGCGTAGGCACCTTAGCCGCGAGCGCTGAGTGCGGGACGTCAGCAGCCTGCTGGCGGTGCCGCTACCGACAAGAAACCTTGTCGCAACTAGTCGCAGCTCACTTAAGTTGTTGAGCGGACTCGAAACAAAGTAAGGGCGCAACTAGCTACGAGTTGATTCCTCCGCGCACAGGTTTTCCATACAAAGAACAAGATCTCCGAGGCGGATAACCTTATATAGAAAGGAAATATCTAAAGTTTCGCATGACTTAGCTTTTCTGTTGCCGCACTAGCGTCGTTCTTTTGCTCGCCCGCTTCTTAGGAGCCATGACGATGAAGAACAGCTGAGCCTTGACGTGGACGGAACAGCTGCCGCCGAACCCTTCTTCTTCCGTGGCATGTCGATGAAGAAGATGAAGATCTAGCTCGTGTGGACGCCGGATTAGGTTCACACAATCTCGACGCCCCCTACCTGGCGCACCAAAGATGTCGGGGAAACTGGTCCACCAACACCTATGGGGACCGGGCCCCTTTCGGTTCGGAGGGGGGCGGAGGCCGCGCAAAGAGCGGATCGAGGCAGTACACGCGAGCAGTTTTACCCAGCTTCGGGCCGCACGGATGCGTAAAACCCTACTGCTGCTTGTTTGTGTGTATTGAATTCTTGCTCAGGAGCGATGGACGCTGCCAGACCGAGCGTGAGAGTGTTCCTGATGTTTCGAATGAGCCCCCAACCCTCTACGTTGCGCTTGGGCCTCCTTTTATACTTTCAAGGGGTCACCGACAGGTGGCAACGTAGACTAGAAGGGTAAAAATGGAAAAGGATGCGGTAGGTGCAGCTACCGCTACTGTGGACACAGTGCACCCTACCTAACTCTGACGGCAGGGGACAAGGTCATTGAATGCCCGTCTGAGTTACCTAAACAGTGCAAAAAAGTGACTGTTAGGAGCGCCACCGTTTGCCACGATGGCCTTCTCTTCATCTCCGCTTGCCACCGCGTACCCCTGGCTGCACAGGCTCCCGCCACGCGCCCCTGAGGAAGCCTCATGGCGACGCGCGGGTGGGTGCGCTGGAGCGTGGGTACAGAGTGGCAGCGGGCCCCCAGCAAGTACCTTGTCGGGATCGTCGTCTTGTCGAGTCCAGAAGCTTGTCGCTCACCGGACCTTGCCGGGACGTGCGGTGCATCGCGGCAAGTTTCTTGAAGTGCCGTGGTTGGCCTTCCCGGCAAGCTCCTCTTGCCGGGGCCTTGTCTCTTCCCGGCAAGATCCTCTTGCCGGGGCCTTGTATCTGTCCTCCCTAGCAGGGCAGGATGCTCCTTGCCGGGAAGGTAGCTTGAGTCTTGCTTGCCGATGTAGCGCTTGTCGGCGAAGATGGATCCTCTTTAGCGTAATTGCATACAGTCGTGGCCCATGCCCGGCGGTTAGTGTAGCCCTGGTTTTCACTACACCGACAAAAGGTGTGTACAGAAAGGATGATTGTGGCATACTAACAACCAAAGACACAAATAATACAAGACGCTCCAAGCAAAACACATATCATGTTGGTGAATAAAAATATAGCTCCAAGTAAATTACCGATGGAAGTGGACTAAAGAGGGGATGCCTTCCGGGGCATCCCCAAGCTTTGACTTTTTGGTGTCCTTGGATTATCTTGGGGGTGCAATGGGCATACCCAAGCTTAGTCTCTTGCCACTCCTTGTTCCATAATCCATCACAAGAATTCACCCAAAACTTGAAAACTTCACAACACAAAACTTAAAGTAGAAAACTCGTGAGCTCCGTTAGCGAAAGAAAACAAAAAACCACTTCAAGGTACTGTAATAAACTCATTCTTTACTTATATTGGTGTTAAAGCTACTGTATTCCAACTTCTCTATGGATTATAAACTATTTTACTAACCATAGATTCATCAAAATAAGCAAACAACACACGAAAAACAGAATCTGTCAAAACTAGAACAGTCTGTAGTAATCTGTAGCTAGCGCAAGATCTGGAACCCCAAAAATTCTAAAATAAATTGATGGACGTGAGGAATTTATCTATTAATCATCTGCAAAAAGAGTTAACTAAATAGCACTCTCCAAATGAAAATGACAGTAGTTCTCGTGAGCGCTAAAGTCTCTGTTTTTTACAGCAAGTTCAACAAGACTTTCCCCAAGTCTTCCCAACGGTTCTACTTGGCACAAACACTAATTAAACACAAAAAACACAACCAAAACAGAGTCTAAATAATTTATTTATTACTAAACAGGAGCAAAAAGCAAGGAATAAAAAATAAAATTGGGTTGCCTCCCAACAAGCGCTATCGTTGAACGCCCCTAGCTAGGCATAAAAGCGAGGATAGATCTAGGTATTGTCATCTTGATTCTTAATTCTTTTAGCGATGTTATGCTCGAATCCGGGAGGCTCCTTACGTTTCCCTTCATATTCAGAGATCTTGAGATCTAAAGAATCCAACCGCTTATTGCAAAGAGTAATCAACATATTCATGCGGTGAAGATTTCCGATAACGCTCTTATGAGGTTCAAGAGATTTTTGTAAAATCTTAGTTACTTCGCAAATTTTCTCAAAAACTTGCGTTTCCTCTTGGGTATGATGGGGCCCCTTTTGTTGAGGTAAAGTTCCAACTATATCTTCTATAATTTCATGCGCGATACTGGGATCAATTTCAATAAAATTGCCTTTGGCAACACAATCCAAAAGTTGTCTATAAGACATATTAAGCCCAACATAAAAGTTGCGAAGCAAAATTCTGAAATTTACTTCTAGGATGCATTTACGATAAGATTCCATCATTCTAAACCAAGCATCCTTTAAGTTTTCTCCTTGCTTTTGTTTGAAGTGAAGGACTTCAAACTCAGGGGACGATGGAGCAGAAAGAGGACTAGCCATGACGACAAGCAAACAAACTAGCACACGAGCAAACAAGAGCAAACGGGCAAAAGGGAGAGAGGATAGAGAGAGAGGGGGCGAATAAAATGGCAAGGGTTAAGTGGGGGAGAGGAAAACGAGAGGCAAATGGCAAATAATGTAATGCGAGAGATAGGGATTGTGATGGGTACTTGGTATGTTGACTTTTTGCGTAGACTCCTCGGCAACGGCGCCAGAAATCGTTGTTGCTACCTCTTGAGCTTGCGTTGGATTTCCCCGAAGAGGAAGGGATGATGCAACAAAGTAGCGTAAGTATTTCCCTCATTTTTTGAGAACCAAGGTATCAATCCAGTAGGAGGCCACGCTCAAGTCCCTCGTACCTGCACAAAATGATAGCTACTTGCAACCAACGCGATTAGGGGTTGTCAATCCCTTCATGGTCACTTACGAGAGTGAGATCTGATAGATATAATATTTTTGGTATTTTTGGTATAGAGATGCAAAGTAAAAAGTCAAAGGCAAAGTAAAAAAGCAAAACAAGATTAAAGTGATGGAGATTGATATGATGAGAAGAGACCCGGGGGCCATAGGTTTCACTAGTGGCTTCTCTCAAGAGCATAAGTATTCTATGGTGGGTGAACAAATTACTGTTGAGCAATTGACAGAATTGAGCATACTTATGAGAATATCTAGGCATGATCATGTATATAGGCATCACGTCCGTGACAAGTAGACCGAAACGATTCTGCATCTACTACTATTACTCCACTCATCGACTGCTATCCAGCATGCATCTAGAGTATTAAGTTAAAAACAGAGTAACGCTTTAAGCAAGATGACATGATGTAGAGAAATAAATTCATGCAATATGAAATAAACCCCATCTTGTTATCCTCGATGGCAATGATACAATACGTGCCTCGCTGCCCCTTGTGTCACTGGGAAAGGACACCACAAGATCGAACCCAAAGCTAAGCACTTCTCACATGGCAAGAACTACCAATCTAGTTGGCCAAACCAAACGGATAATTCGAAGAGACTTGCAAAGATAACCAATCATACATAAAAGAATTCAGAGAAGATTCAAATATTATTCATAGATAGACTTGATCATAAACCCACAATTCATCGGTCTCAACAAACACACCGCAAAAATAAGATTACATCGAATAGATCTCCACAAGAGAGGGGGAGAACTTTGTATTGAGATCCAAAAAGAGAGAAGAAGCCATCTAGCTACTAACTATGGACCCGAAGGTCTGAGGTAAACTACTCACACTTCATCGGAGGGGCTATGATGATGTAGAAGCCCTCCGTGATGACAACCCTATTCGGCGGAGCTCCGGAACAGGCCCCAAGATGGGATCTCGTGGATACAGAAAGTTGCGGCGGTGGAATTAGGTTTTTGGCTCCTGTTCTGATCGTTTGGGGGTACGTAGGTATATATAGGAGGAAGAAGTACGTCGGTGGAGCTCCGAGGGGCCCACGAGGTAGGGGCGCGCCCTAGGGGGGGCGCCCCCACCCTCATGACCGCCTCTCTGATGCCCTGGCGTAGGGTCCAAGTCTCCTGGATCAAGTTCGGTGAGAAAATCACGTTCCCGAAGGTTTCATTCCGTTTGGAATCCGTTTGATATTCCATTTCTTCGGAACACTAAAATAGGCAAAAAAAACAGCAATTCTGGGGTGGGCCTCCAGTTAATAGGCTAGTCCCAAAAATATTGTAGAAGTGAAAAATAAAGCCCAATATAGTCCAAAACAGTAGATAATATAGCATGGAGCAATCAAAAGTTATAGATACGTTGGAGACGTATCAACAGGGAACACGTTGTTTTACCCAGATTCGGGCCCTCTTGATGGAGGTAAAACCCTACGTCCTGCTTGATTTATCCTTGATGATATGAGTATTACAAGAGTTGATCTACCACGAGATCGGAGAGGCTAAACACTAGAAGCTAGCCTATGGTATGATTGTATGTTGTCCTACGGACTAAAACCCTCCGGTTTATATAGACACCTGAGGGGGCTAGGGTTACACAAGGTCGGTTACAAAGGAGGAGATATACATATCCGTATTGCCTAGCTTGCCTTCCACGCCAAGTAGAGTCCCATCCGGACACGAGACGAAGTCTTCAATCTTGTATCTTCAAAGTCCAACAGTCCGGCCAAAGGATATAATCCGGCTGTCCGGATACCCCCTAATCCAGGACTCCCTCAGTAGCCCCCGAACCAGGCTTCAATGACGATGAGTCCGGCGCGCAGTGTTGTCTTCGGCATTGCAAGGCGGGTTCTTCTCCATCTTTCGAACGTTTTGTAAAGCAGTCTCTGGTCCCATAAATGTTTGGACCTCTTGGCTTATGTGCCCAATAAGGGCTATCTCCCACGCATCGAATGAGTACAAGGTGCCAGGGCGTTTTTACATTCCCCCCCTAGCCAGATAAATAAATTGTCTATTAAAGGGATGGGGATCCTTATATCCGATCCATACCATCCTCCCCCAGCGAGAATCCATCAGAGCGCGTTTCAGAAAGATCCATTACAGCATGGCCGACCTCCGCAGCTCCTCCTCCCGCCCCCGTAGCCCTAAGCCCGGTGATTGGGAGAGGTGTTCAGTCCCGCACAGTCGATTAGTTGAACTGCAGACTAAGGGATTTCTCCCTCCGGCGTATATGGTGCCCGTTCGAGCCGGGCTCGCCACCTACAATGGCGGGGAGCAAGAGGAGAGGTTTCCCTATCCCTCTATGGGGGAACGGGTCTGCCTTGTTCCTCATTTATTAAGGGGACTCAGATTTCCAATTCATCCGTTCCTCCGCGGGCTCCTAGAGTTCTACGGCCTCCAATTACACAATTTCACCCCTGCCTCCATTCTACATATCACCGGCTATGTTGCTCTCTGCAAGTTGTTTCTGGGCTGCGAGGCTCACTTCGAGCTGTGGAAAAGGCTATTTTGTCTCGTCCCTCGCACACAGAGGGGGTCACTTTATCAAGTGGGCGGATCCGAAATATGGCGCATCGCCGGTACCGGATACCTGTCTGGTACCCCGAAGAAGTCGTCCGAAGACTGGCCTTCAGAATGGTTTTATATGGAGGACGTTCCCCTTCCGGACCCTGTTCGGCGGGGTCTTCCTGAGTTCAACAATGCTCCTCTGAAAAAATGCCGAAGTTGGCGCCCACGGAGCCCCCAGGTGGAAGACAATGGAGAAGTCCTCTATCTGATGAACCAGATTAAAGCGCTGGCTCGATCAGGATTGCCATTAATCGAAGTTATGTCAATTTGCATAATGCGGGGAGTGCAACCACTTCAATATCGTGGGCACCCTTTGTGGTGTTTTAACGGGGCGGATGATGCCACCCGTTGCGGGTGTAAGGGTCCGGACAATGCTGCCGCTTTAGCGAAAATTCTGTCCGAGTTATTCAAGGGAGAGGAAGAGGAGTTCACCCGCATCAAGCCACGGGATGGATTCTCCATGTACAATCCTCCAAGCTGGGTAAGTTATATCTCCTTACTCCATTTTTCCCGCATTCTTTGTCGTAAGTACTCACCTTGCCACTTTGCGGCAGGAACTGCGAAAAGCCATAAAGGAGGTCAGCAACCCTTCTCCACAACCAGAGGACCCTGACCGGGCCCTCGATTCTGGACTTGAAGAAGATTCGGTTATATTCGTGGAGCTGATAGACCGGCAGTTCTATCAGTTAAGCTGCGATGATGCCATGGTGGCCATTACGGCCGACTATCCCGGACTGCTCCCTGCATCGCACGTAAGAAAACCAAAAATCCCAACTCCAAAAACTAGGATCCCCTTTTAGACACTTCACCCACCATATACATATGGCATTTTTACAGGGAAGGCATTCGAGACGCCCTGCCGAACCCGCAGCAACTCACCAACAAGAGGCACCGAGGCCGGGTAGGCCAAAAAGGAAGGCGGTCAGGACGGAGACGCCGGCGCAAAGGTATAACAAAAGCCCCGCTCCGTGGTTGTCGTCTTTCAAGAAATGTAATGATGCCCGTGTTTCTTTAACAGAAAAAACGCTTGCCGGAATATGTCCGGTGATGTTACTAATCATGCTTCCACCAGTCGGGCGCCAGAACCAGACATAGAGGCGGAAGCCGATATGGGGCAGGCGCCGGATAATCCCCCTACAGAGGATGCAGATAGATTATCCGCTACAAACTCAGAAGTGGAAAGCGCCATGAATCATAGGCGCCGCCGGGCCGTACTCCGTGACGCTTGTTTCTCACCAGAGGCATTTGATGCCTTCAATTCTGGAGAGGCGTACCTCCGAGCTGCTCAAGATGGTCTAGCCAGAGCCACGGATCAGTATGTAAAGGATGTATGGGTAAGTAAATCTGCCGATTTATATATATCAGTAGCCCCTGAGACTTGAAACAGTTAG
This sequence comes from Triticum dicoccoides, assembly GCF_002162155.2. NCBI lineage: Eukaryota > Viridiplantae > Streptophyta > Magnoliopsida > Poales > Poaceae > Triticum > Triticum dicoccoides. Next base: position 123,515,284 of record NC_041380.1, on the reverse strand, counting down.
CATAACTGATTTAAGGATCATCTTTATTGTGCACGTTCTTACAGAGAAGAATACTAGGCTGTCACAGGAGCTAGAGGAATGCAAGACCCAACTGCGGGCCACTGTTGCCGCATTGCAGGACCTGAAAAAGTCACCCGCTGGTAACATTTACTTTAAAGAATGATGGTTACCATATAGTGTGCGGCGTGGCTATAGATCTAACAATAGATGTTGCAGATGAATCCGGAGAAAATCCGGAGGACCTGCATGTCGTGCGACAGCTAGAGGCTGGCAAACACGTGCTGACTGAGGTTAGGCGGGAGAAAAACAATCTCCAAGACGCCAATATCAAGCTAAGCATGGAACTAAAAGACGTTCAAGCCCAGCTTGCAGACTCCGAGAAGGAGAATAAGCGGCTTCGGCGCGGCATTTTCAGTAAGTGCTTGAATGAATCCTTTGAAAGGAGTTCGTGAAGAAGCCGACTAACAGCGTTATGTCTGTACGTATGTTGACGGGTCGTCCCGCGGAGGAAATGCCCGGGTCTGCGGGTGATCTTCTATCCGAGCTCTCACGTCTGCACGAACAAGTTCGGCAGGTGATGCAAGGTGTTTCCCAGGCCTTGTGGCCATCCGCCTCCCTGCCAGAAGGCGTTGCAGAGCTTACGGAGAAGCTCAATGGAGCACGGCGGCGCTTCCGATTATGGAAGATATTGGCCTGCCGACAAGGTGCCAGAGAAGCCTGGGCCATGGTGAAGACGCGGTATACCAAGGCTGACGCAAATCACATGGCCGAGGTCGGACCTGCGAGACCCGACGGAAAAGAAATCCCCGTTAGCTTAGTGTATGGGCAAGTAGAATTAGCCGCAAAGTATTCCCAACAGGATTGTAGGCTAGACCGCCTGTTGGATGGTATAGAAGAGGAATTTAGTCAGTCTGCATGACTATGTAATTAAAGTGACATGTATAATGCCTTCTAGCTGGATTGTAGATCATTTGTCTTGCCGGACCTTTTCGCTTCAACCTCGGGACCCGATAGTCCGGAGTGTATCCGAATACCCGCTCAGTTATATAAGAACCGGGGTATGCGTGGATACCAGGCGTAGGGGTCATTAGTGCTTGAACGGACAAGTGCCCAACTAGTTATGTTATATTACATGGGTAGTAAGAAACATCTTCCAGGGAGAATAGTTCCGTTAAGGGTTCCTTTCCCTGGGTATGCATGCCCTAAAGTGCATGTCCGGATTGCGATAAGAAACGCAGGAAAAAACATCTAGGGGCAGATATGGAAAATAAAAAATCATATTTTGTTCACCGACTGAATATTCCCTTAAGAACGCTAGCTTTCGGCTTCACCCAGTCTGAGGTACACATCCGGCTGACACGATAGTAACAATCGCAGAGGTGCTCCCCTTATGCCCTAGCCGAATTAACGGGAACGTAGGGCATAAATACAAGAGCCAGGCAACCCAGCTTGGCCAAAACTTAAGTCATATTGATGCATATAATGGCGAAAAAAGGTACATGCGGAAGTATAACACATGTGCGGGGCATGAGGCCCAGATAAATGATTAAGCTTCTGTGAAGGAAGCCCCCAGGTATGATGAGCGCGACTAGCGCATCTATAATGTGCAAGCGAGGCACAAGTTGGCCCTTGAAGGCCTAGAGAAAGAATAAAAGAATGAAAGAAAGAAAAACAAGACAGATAATGTATATGCAAAAAATGGACAAAGGAAGGGGACGAACATAGAGTCCGGCGCTATGCGTAGAATCTTTGGAGCCTGGCCGCGTTCCATGGGTTCGGCTCGAGTCGATTAGTCAATGCATCCCGCAGTCGGTATGCTCCACCGGTCATAACTTGGTCAATAATGAAGGGACTTCCCATTTGGGCTCGAGCTTGTTCTTTTTCTTATCCGGCAGGCGTAGAACTAGTTCGCCAATGTTATAAGTTTTGGCCCGTACTTCTCTACTTTGGTACCTGCGAGCCTGTTGATGATAAAATGCGGAACGGGCTTTTGCTACGTCGCGCTCCTCCTCCAGGGTGTCCAGACTGTCCTACTGATCGAGCTCGGCTTCTCTTTCTTCGTACATGCGCACCCGAGGTGAGTCATGAATTATGTCATAGGGCAAGACTACCTCTGCGCCGTACACCATAAAGAAGGTTGTATATCCAGTACTACGATTCGGCGTGGTCCGCAGCCCCCAGAGTATGGAGTCGAGCTCCTTTACCCAGTGCGTGTTAGACTCTGTTAAGGAATGCACTAAGCTGGGTTTAATGCCGCTCATTATAAGACCGTTTGCTCGCTCAACTTGGCCGTTGGTTTGTGGGTGATAGACTGAAGCATAATCGAGCTTGATGCCCATTTTGCTGCACCAGAGTTTTACCTCATCGGCAGTGAAGTTCGTGCCGTTGTCAGTGATGATGCTGTGGGGGGCGCCATAACGGTGTACGACCCCAGATATGAAGTCTATCACTGGTCCAGATTCGGCTGTTTTAACAGGTTTGGCCTCTATCCATTTGGTGAATTTATCCACCATGACCAGTAGGTATTTTTTCTTGTGGGTTCCCCCTTTAAGGGGTCCAACCATGTCAAGCCCCCAGACCGCGAAGGGCCACGTAATGGGGATTGTTTGGAGGGTGGTGGGTGGCATGTGGCTTTGATTTGCAAAGAGCTGGCAACCGGCGTAATGTCGGACCAAGCCCTGTGCATCTGCCCGGGCCGTTGGCCAATAGAATCCTGTACGGAAGGTCTTGCTTACAAGAGCCCGGGCTGCGGCATGGTGACCGCTGAGTCCGGCGTGGATTTCTGCCAAAAGGTTCCGCCCTTCCTCTTCGGAGATGCACCTTTGAAGGACTCCAATAGTGCTTTTTTATACAATTCTCCCTCATGGACCCTGTAGGCCTTGGATCGACGCACTATCCAGCGTGCCTCATTTTGGTCCTCCGGAAGTTCCTGCCTTGTTAGGTAGGCCAGGAATGGTTTTGTCCACGGGGCTATGATGTCCATTATTACGTGGGCTGAAGGTGTTATTTCGGTGGCGGAGCCTCCGATTGTGTCAGAGTGTTCGGTATCGGGCATTTTGGCCGGGTCTGAACTATTGTTACGGGTGTTCCCTTCCCATACTACGGATGGCTTGAACAGCCTCTCCAAAAATATGTTGGGGGGACCGCATCACGTTTTGCGCTGATGCGAGCGAGGATATCCGCCGCCTGATTGTTTTCCCGAGCCACATGGTGAAATTCGAGCCCCTCGAACCGAGCTGGCATTTCTAGGACGGCGTTTTGGTAGGCCGCCATTTTCGGATCCTTGGCGTCAAAGTCTCCATTTATTTGGGATATTGCGAGGTTTGAATCCCCACGCACCTCCAGGCGTTGAATGCCCATGGAGACTGCCATCTGAAGACCATGCAACAGAGCTTCATATTCGGCTGCGTTGTTGGAGTTTGTATACAATATTTGCAGTACGTACTGAACGGTATCTCCGGTTGGGGACGTCAGGACGACGCCAGCCCCTAGACCAGCCAACATTTTAGAACCGTCAAAGTGCATGATTGGCGGTGTCCTGGACTAGGGGGTACTCACCACGTCATCTCCTGATCTGTTAGATTGGGCCGAGGACCCCCATGGCCGTATACTCATGGGCCAGTTCGGACAGCTGCCGCATACAAGGAAGATTCCACATGACTTGGCGATCAAGACAATGACTCCTCCCCACCGGCGTATTCGGCTAGTACTCTTGTTATCCTAGGCCATTGGTGCATTATATAAACCGAGGCCAGGCTAGTCGATAGATAACATATACAACAATCATACCATAGGCTAGCTTCTAGGGTTTAGCCTCTCCGATCTCGTGGTAGATCAACTCTTGTACTACCCATATCATCAATATTAATCAAGCAGGAGTAGGGTTTTACCTCCATCGAGAGGGCCTGAACCTGGGTAAAAACATCGCGTCCCTTGTCTCCTGTTACCATCCGCCTAGACGCACAGTTCGGGACCCCCTACCCGAGATCCGCCGGTTTTGACACCAACATTGGTGCTTTCATTGAGAGTTCCTCTATGCCGTCGCTATCAGGAAGGATGCCTCATCCTGTCTTTAAAGACGGCACCGTTGCTAAGGGAGCTTTGGCTGTCGGCCAAACTCTCAGGCTAGGTGGTTTCCTTATAACCACCTGTTCGGTTGCTGCGCCGATGATGACCTCTCGGGTCATCGAAAGCAATCTTCATGTCAGCTCGGAATTCGCCGAGCAGCTAGATCCAATGGAGCTCTCTTCCCTAAACGAGCTCTTGGATCGCATCGCCGCCCTGTGAGTTGCTACGGATTACGACCAGATTGGGCCTAAACCCGATCTGAGAGAGATTAACTCTCCCCAGGTCACCCATCACGTTGCCGTGGTAGAGGGACAGTGCGGCCACCCTTCATCTATCTTAAGGACTAGCTATGTCCGGATTCCTAATCCCTCCAAGCCGGATAACCGCGGAGGGGAGGACACCACTCAAGACCTGAACTTAAAGCCTCGTCATTGGCGTGTCGAGCTCTCCGCTCCGCCACCTCGGGACCGGCTTGGGGGATGGAACCTTGTCCCGCATCAAGCTCGGACCGCGTCATCAATACCGAACACATTAACCAGCTAAGTCACTTTCATGCTCAAAGCTTTAATTTCTAACTTGTGTTCGGTTCGACCAAGCTTATACTTTTTTGGAAAAAAGTTGCTTGTAAAAAATTTCCTTGTCCAAACTTTGTTTGTGATGCATAAATTCAAATACCCAATTCATTTGGGGGCTTCCTTCATGAAGCTTTTCCTCTTGCATATGATTATACTTGTACGGCTTCGTTCCTTGTTCATGTATTACACCACAATATGCACCATATTGACTTAAGCGATTTGCAAGCTGGGTTGCCTCGCTCCTGTGTTTACCCCTACGTTCCTGATTGTTCGGCTAGGGAGTAAAGGGAGCACCTCTGCGATTGTCACAATCGGGTCATCCGAGCCGGACCTCAGACTAGGTGAAGCCGAAAGCTAGCGCTCTTATAGTTTTCAATGATGGTCAGCACACAACGGAACTCATGAGTACAAAAAATCTATTGCACAAGTCTCAGAATAACAATGAGCACCGAAGAAAGGTATCGGTGGGGGTACTATTTTCTTCGAAGATGCTTCTTACACTTCGCAGTAATATAGCATAAGTTCCCTGAGCGCTCTTTGTCTGTTACAGCCTTATGGCCTGATTGCCTGGTTATTGGAAACACCATCGATATTCTCGACAGATGGAGTACATAACACTTTTTGGTCCTTGACCGAAGAGGGAGAAGCCGATGGTCGGTTAAGACGCGTTTAAAGTTCGGTTGAACATAGATATGATATAAGTACTTCGGTACATGCAATCATTCTTTTACCCAAGTCACTTGGGGCTCTTAAATTTATATGAGCCATTTTATGATAAGTGTTCTACTTCTTAGTCATTGCAAAGTTTTCTTATTATTATTATTATCTATCACTCCTTTTTTCGACACGAATGTGTGGTCACTAGCCGGGGAGCCTAATTTCTCTCTCAAAGCCGCTAGAGTTTAGTTTGCTAAACTAGCCTAGTGAGAAGTACTCCGCCCTCAGGACAGGAGGTTGAAGCCATAGGCTGACCCGCTTGAAGTCTTGAGATAGGATGTATCATGTTAAAGCACGACAGAAGCACTTCTTTTGCTAAGGCCAATTTTCGGATTGGCACCGAACACTTGATCTTGTTCGGACGTCAAGTTTTTACTGACATTTTTTGGTTTTCCAAGCTTATGGCACTTTTAAACTATTTGTGTGTTTTCAGCACAAGTCTCGCAGTGCAACGCCGGACACCTTTAGAGATTCGGCAAAAACATTCTCGGATATTGCTATATATGCATCAGTTTCGAATTGTGTCTTCGGTCAATAGTTGGGTTGCCCGGCTCCTGCGCTTGCCTCCTATGTTCCGCTTTGTTTGGCTAGGTGTGCAAAGGGAGAACCACTGTGATTGTGCTTCCAGCTCACATGGTTAAGCACCTCAGTGGAGAAAGCCGAAAACTGACTGTCACAATAAGCGTAAACTGGTCAGCGATATGATGACGGTGTTAAATGACGGGCCATTCATAACAATGGCCGAAGTGTTTACGGCTTGACCTCGAGTGTCGCCGAACACTATCGGGGGCTATTAACTGGCCTCCCAAACTAAATCCTTGATATTTTGCTCTTACATTGTAGCTGAGGTTTCATGATCATGCTTAGCATGACAACCCAAAGAAAGGAACCGATAGTAGGACTATTTTCTTTGGAAGACATTTCTTCTGTTAAACAGTAATATAACATATCTCTCTACGTACCTTTGTTTATAAAACCGTATGGCCAGATTGCCTTGTTCGTTGTAAATCTTTGCCCTCATAAAGGCTTTATAAAGTAGGACAAACACTCCTCGGCTATTGGCTGAGGAGGTGGAAGCCGATGGTCAGTCAACAAAGTTTTGTACAATGAGGATCCGAACATTAATGACGTAAAGTACTTGGATACATAGAGTCATTACACATAATTTGTGATTTTACTATGGATATCAATCTTTAATTCGGCCACCCATGCCCGCATTAAGGCTCAGGGGCTACTGGGCTTCGGGCTTATTATTTACAAATATTAAAGGGGCACATCGATCCCCTGATCTGGTGTTGCCACCTGACCAGTGTCTCGGGGGCTACTGCATTGCATGTCCAATGCAGAAAATTTTAAGTGTAATACAGTTTCCGAGGAGATTTTGATCCTCAGGTTGGTCGGCCGCACCCAACCTGAGTCTCGAGGACTGAGCATGCCGCTTTTTGTGTCTCTAAGTATTCTACAGAGCTAGGACTTGATCCTCAGACCGATTTTGCAAATCAACCTGAGTCTCAACGGCTACTGGGATCAGCGGTCTTATGTCATCCTTCATGTGCATCTCGGGTTTTAGACCGATACCCACCTTGAGGGCTACTGGCTATATATCTCGGCAGAGAATAAATTGCACCAATCAAAAATATTGACAAAAATCGGCCCACATTCGGGGTGGTGCACCACCTCGGAAGTAGTCCGGCATAAAGCTCGGGCGCTAGTGGCTGGCTCCATAGAGGGCATTTTCGGCATTAAGCTCGGCTAAACTCCTTCAAACTTCTTTGAACCAAGGTGATTTACGACACCTTGGATACATAGTCCGGCGTTGGAGCTCGGATACATTTCGGCGTTAGAGCTGGGAAGCAGTCCGGCGTTGGTGCTCGGCTGCAAAAGATACCTCGAATGCAGTCCGGTGTTGGAGCTCGGACGCAAGAGGACGCTGCCGCCTGGGAACAACTTCAAACCCGAGGTGTGGCATAAAAATAACAAGGCATTGATAAAGGCCGGAAACTTAAAGGGGCTCCTCGGATACCCGACGTGTAAACTCGTCGAATGCATTTCGGTGATCCTCAAGATCGAAGATGACAAGATTTGTTGAACCAGTTTTCAAGACCGACGACCGAACATGAAGAACGGTTCGGAAGAATCGAGGAGTTTCCCTAACTTGAAGACCGGTTCGGGGGGCTACTGACAGTGTCCTGGACTAGGCGGTACTCACCATGTCATCTCCTGATCTGTTAGATTGGGTCGAGGACCCCATGGCCGTATACTCATGGGCCAGCTCGGACAGCTGCCGCATACAAGGAAGATTCCACAAGACTTGGCGATCAAGACAATGACTCCTCCCCACCGGCGTATTCGGCTAGTACTCTTGTTATCCTAGGCCATTGGTGCATTATATAAACCGAGGCCAGGCTAGTCGATAGATAACATATACAACAATCATACCATAGGCTAGCTTCTAGGGTTTAGCCTCTCCGATCTCGTGGTAGATCAACTCTTGTACTACCCATATCATCAATATTAATCAAGCAGGAGTAGGGTTTTACCTCCATCGAGAGGGCCCGAACCTGGGTAAAAACATCGTGTCCCTTGTCTCCTGTTACCATCCGCCTAGACGCATAGTTCGGGACCCCCTACCCAAGATCCGCCGGTTTTGATACCGACAATGATCCAATTGGAGTATGCGCCGTACTCTTTAGGGAGTTTGGCCTCCGTCCATTCGGTGACAAAGTCGGTCAATACTTGCGACTTAATGGCTCGTCGAGGTTTGTATGTTATGTCGAACGGGAGGAGCTCAATGGCCCATTTAGCAATTTGGCCCGTAGCGTCGCGGTTGATTATAATATCATTAAGTGGCACTTCCGAGGCTACTATAATCGAACACTCTTGAAAGTAGTGTCGCAGCTTCCGGGATGCCATGAATACCGCATAGGCTATCTTTTGATAATGTGGGTACCGTGATTTTCATGGAGTGAGGACAGTGGATACATAGTATACCGGCTTTTGAAGAGGGAATTTATGTCCGTCAGCTTCTCGTTCGACAACGAGCACTGCGCTTACAAGTTGATGAGTTGCCGCAATGTACAACAACATTGGTTCGCCAATGTTTGGCGCGGCCAGGATTGGGTTGGTTGCCAAAATGGCCTTTATTTCTTCCAATCCGGCTGTGGCAGCATCCGTCCACTCGAAGTGTTCGGTGCGCCGAAGGAGGCGATAAAGGGGTAAAGCCTTTTCTCCTAAGCGGGAGATAAAGCAGCTTAGAGCCGCCACGCATCCAGTTAACTTCTGGATTTGCTTGAGGTCTGTTGGGGTAGCCAACTGTGACAAAGCTCGGATTTTGGCCGGATTAGCTTCAATACCTCTACTAGAGACGATGAAACCAAGGAGCTTTCCGGCTGGTATGCCGAGAACGCATTTTCCGGATTGAGCTTGATGTCATATGTTCGGAGGTTGTCGAATGTGAGCCTCAAGTCGTCTATCAAAGAGTCGACGTGTTTGGTTTTGATGACCACATCGTCTACATATGCCTCTACTGTTTTGCTGATTTGTTTCTCCGGACATGTCTGAATCATGCGCTGATATGCTGCGCCAGTGTTTTTGAGCCCAAAAGGCATTGTGTTGAAACAGAAGGGACCGTATGGTGTGATGAATGCCGTTGCGGCTTGGTCGGACCCCGCCATCTTGATTTGGTGGTAACCGGAGTATGCGTCGAGGAAACACAATGACTCGTGTCCTGCGGTAGCATCGATAATTTGATCGATGCGGGGGAGAGGGAAGGGATCCTTTGGGCAAGCTTTATTGAGGTCCTTGAAATCGACACAAAGGCGCCAGGATTTATCCTTCTTTGGTACCATCATCAGGTTTGCTAGCCAGTCTGGGTGTTTTATTTCTCTGATGAATCCGGCCTCCAATAACTTGGCTAGTTCCTCTCCCATGGCATGTCTCTTGGGTTCGGAGAAACGTCGAAGAGCTTGCTTGACCGTCTTGAATCCGTTTAGGATATTGAGGCTATACTCGGCCAGCCTACGTGGGATTCATGGCATGTCTGAGGGATGCCAGGCAAATAAGTCCCAATTCTCGCGCAGGAACTCTCATGGTGCGGCGTCCACGGCGGGGTTTAACTATGCCCCGATGGAGGCTGTTTTTGTCGGGTCCATTGGGTGGACTTGGAATTTGACTATTTCATTCGCTGGTTTAAAAGAGGTGGACTTGGATCTCTTATTGAGTATCATGTCGTCCCTGTCCACTGCGGAGGGTAGCGTGGTTAATTCCTCGGCCGAGAGGGCTTCGGATAATGCCTCGAGGGCCAGTGCGGCTGTTTTGTTTTCGGCGCGGAGTGATGTGTCCGGATCACTGGGGAGGGTGATGATTCCGTTGGGCCCGGGCATTTTGAGCTTCATGTACCCATAATGGGGTACGGCTTGGAAGATCGTGAACGCCTCACGTCCTAAAAGGGCGTGGTATCCACTGCTGAATGGGGCCACTTGAAATGTAATTTCTTCGGACCTATAGTTCTCTGGCGTACCGAATACCACATCTAGTGTGATTTTCCCAGCGCATCGTGCCTCCCGACTGGGTATGATTCCCCTGAAGGTTGTGCTACTTTGCTCAATGCGGTTCCAGTCTACTTCCATTTTTTGAAGAGTTTCCTCATAGATGAGGTTTAATCCGCTGCCGCCGTCCATGAGTACTTTGGTGAGTCGAAAGCCGTCCACGATTGGACTGAGGACCAGTGCGGCTGGTTCTCGGGCTGTTTGGAATTTAGGTTCGTCACTGGCATCTTAAGGTTCGGTGACGCTAGGGTTATCAGGAAGACAAGTATGTGATTACCGAATGTTGTTTGGAGTCCCGGATAAGATCCCGGACGTCACGAGGAGTTCCAGAATGGTCCTGAGGTAAAGATTTATATAAGGAAAGTGGTTAAACGGATACCGGAAAGTTTCGGTGGCATACCGGTATTGTACCAGGGCCACCGGAAGGGTTCCGGGGCTCCACCGGGTGGGGCCACCCCTCCCGAGGGGCCACATGGGCTGTGTGGGAGAGGGAGCCAGCCCCTAGTGGGCTGGGAGCGCCTCCCCACCTAGGCCCATGCGGCTAGGGCAAGGGGAGGGGAAACCCTAAAGGGGGCGCCCCCCCCCCTAGCTTGGGGGGCAAGCCACCCCTTTTCCCTCTCCCTTTGGCCGCCGCCCCCCTCTAGGGTTTCCCCTAGAGGGCCGGCCCCCTTGCCCCTCTCCTCCTATATATAGAGGGGTGAGGGGAGGGCTGCTACACAGAACTCAAGGTGCAGCCCCTCCCCTCCCCAACACCTCTCCTCCTCCGTACGTGCTTGGCGAAGCCCTGTCGGAGTACTTCTGCACCAACTACACCACGCCGTCGTGCTGCCGTTGGAGCTGCCTTCCTCAACCTCTCCTTCCTCCTTGCTGGATCAAGACGGAGGAGACGTCGTCCGTACCGTACGTGTGTTGAACGTGGAGGTGCTGTCCGTTCAGCACTTGGTCATCAGTGATCAGAATCACGGCGAGTACGACTCCCTCATCACCATCCCCTTGAAAGCTTCCGCACTCGATCTACAAGTGGTATGTAGATGCAAACTCTTCCCCTTGACTCGTTGCTTAGATGAACTCATAGATGGATCTTGGTGAAACCGTAGGAAAAATTTTAATTTTCTGCAACGTTCCCCAACAGTGGCATCATGAGCTAGGTCTATGCGTAGTTCTCTTTGCACGAGTAGTACAGAATTTTGTTGTGGGCGTAGATCTTGTCAACTTTCTTGCCGCTACTAGTCTTATCTTGCTTCAGCGGTATTGTGGGATGAAGCGGCCTGGACCAACCTTACACGTACGCTTACGTGAGACCGGTTCCACCGACTAACATGCACTAGTTGCATAAGGTGGCTGGCGGGTGTCTGTCTTTCCCACTTTAGTTGAAGTGGATTCGATGAAAAGGGTCCTTATGAAGGGTAAATAGAAGTTGACAAGATCACGTTGTGGTTATTCGTAGGTAAGAAAATGTTCTTGCTAGAACCCAATTGCAGCCACGTAAAAGATGCAACAATAATTAGAGGACGTCTAACTTGTTTTTGCAGCAATTGTCATGTGATGTGATATGGCCAGAAGTTGTGATGAATGATGAATGATATATTGTGATGTATGAGATCATGTTCTTGTAATAGGAATCACGACTTGCATGTCGATGAGTATGACAACCGGCAGGAGCCATAGGAGTTGTCTTTATTTTTGTATGACCTACGTGTCATTAAAGAACGCCATGTAAACTACTTTACTTTATTGCTAAACGCGTTAGTCATAGAAGTAGAAGTAGTCGTTGGCGTGACAACTTCATGAAGACACGATGATGGAGATCATGATGATGGAGATCATGGTGTCATGCCGGTGACAAGATGATCATGGAGCCCCGAAGATGAAGATCAAAGGAGCTATATGATATTGGCCATATCATGTCACTACTTTATATAATTGCATGTGATGTTTATTATGTTTATGCATCTTGTTTACTTAGAACGACGGTAGTAAATAAGATGATCCCTTATAACAATTTCAAGAAAGTGTTCCCCCTAACTGTGCACCGTTGCTAAAGTTCGTCGTTTCGAAGCACCACGTGATGATCGGGTGTGATAGATCCTTACGTTCACATACAACGGGTGTAAGATAGTTTTACACATGCAAAAACACTTAGGGTTAACTTGACGAGCCTAGCATGTACAGACATGGCCTCGGAACACGGAGACCGAAAGGTCGAACACGAGTCATATGGAAGATACGATCAACATGAGAATGTTCACCGACGATGACTAGTCCGTCTCACGTGATGATCGGACATGGCCTAGTCGACTCGGATCGTGTAACACTTAGATGACTAGAGGGATGTCTAATCTGAGTGGGAGTTCATTAAAATAATTTGATTGGATGAACTAAATTATCATGAACTTAGTCTAAAACCTTTTGCAAATATGTCTTGTAGATCAAATGGCCAACGCTCATGTCAACTTGAACTTCAACGCGTTCCTAGAGAAAACCAAGCTGAAAGATGATGGCAGCAACTATACGGACTGGGTCCGGAACCTGAGGATCATCCTCATAGCTGCCAGGAAACAATATGTCCTAGAAGGACCGCTAGGTGACGCTCCCGTCCCAGAGAACCAAGACATTATGAATGCTTGGCAGTCTCGTGCTGATGATTACTCCCTCGTTCAGTGCGGCATGCTTTACAGCTTAGAACCGGGGCTCCAAAAGCGTTTTGAGCATCACGGAGCATATGAGATGTTCGAAGAGCTGAAACTAGTTTTCCAAGCTCACGCCCGGGTCGAGAGATATGACATCTCTGACAAGTTCTATAGTTGTAAGATGGAGGAAAATAGTTCTGTCAGTGAGCACATACTCAAGATGTCTGGGTTGCACAACCATATGACCCAGCTGAATATTAACCTACCTGATGAGGCGGTCATTGACAGAATCCTTCAGTCGCTCCCACCAAGCTACAAGAGCTTTGTGATGAACTACAATATGCAGGGGATGGTAAAGACCATTCCTGAAGTATTTTCTATGCTGAAGTCAGCAGAGGTTGAAATCAAGAAAGAACATCAAGTGTTGATGGTCAATAAGACCACTAAGTTCAAGAAGGGCAAGGGTAAGAAGAACTTCAAGAAGGACGGCAAGGAGATTGCCGCGCCCGGTAAGCCAGTTGCCGGGAAGAAGTCAAAGAATGGACCCAAGCCTGAGACTGAGTGCTTTTATTGCAAGGGGAAGGGTCACTGGAAGCGGAACTGCCCCAAATACTTAGCGGATAAGAAGGCCGGCAACACTAAAGGTATATTCGATATACATGTAATTGATGTGTACCTCACCAGTACTCGTAGTAACTCCTGGGTATTTGATACTGGTGCCGTTGCTCATATTTGTAACTCACAGCAGGGGCTGCGGAATAAGCGGAGACTGGCGAAGGACGAGGTGACAATGCGCGTCGGGAATGGTTCCAGAGTCGATGTGATCGCCGTCGGCACGCTACCTCTACATTTACCCACGGGATTAGTTTTGAACCTTAATAATTGTTATTTAGTGCCAAGTTTGAGCATGAACATTGTATCTGGATCTCGTTTAATACGAGATGGCTACTCATTTAAGTCTGAGAATAATGGTTGTTCGATTTATATGAGAGATATGTTTTATGGTCATGCTCCGATGGTCAATGGTTTATTCTTAATGAATCTCGAGCGTAATACTACACATATTCATAGCGTGAATACCAAAAGATGTAAAGTTGATAACGATAGTCCCACATACTTGTGGCACTGCCGCCTTGGTCACATTGGTGTCAAGCGCATGAAGAAGCTCCATGCTGATGGACTGTTAGAGTCTTTCGATTATGAATCATTTGACACATGCGAACCATGCCTCATGGGCAAGATGACCAAGACTCCGTTCTCCGGAACAATGGAGTGAGCAACCAACTTGTTGGAAATCATACATACCGATGTGTGCGGTCCAATGAGTGTTGAGGCTCGCGGAGGATATCATTATGTTCTCACTCTCACTGATGACTTGAGTAGATATGGGTATGTCTACTTAATGAAACACAAGTCTGAGACCTTTGAAAAGTTCAAGGAATTTCAGAATGAGGTAGAGAATCAACGTGACCGAAAGATAAAATTCCTATGATCAGATCGTGGAGGAGAATACTTAAGTCACGAATTTGGTACACACTTAAGGAAATGTGGAATCGTTTCACAACTCATGCCGCCTGGAACACCTCAGCGTAATGGTGTGTCCGAACGTCGTAATCGCACTCTATTAGATATGGTGCGGTCTATGATGTCTCTTACCGATTTACCACTATCATTTTGGGGATACGCTCCAGAGACAGCTACATTCACTTTAAATAGGGCACCGTCTAAATCCGTTGAGACGACACCGTATGAATTATGGTTTGGGAAGAAACCTAAGCTGTCGTTTCTAAAAGTTTGGGGATGCGATGCTTATGTCAAGAAACTTCAACCTGAAAAGCTCGAACCCAAGTCGGAAAAATGCGTCTTCATAGGATACCCTAAGGAAACCATTGGGTATACCTTCTACTTAAGATCCGAGGGCAAGATCTTTGTTGCCAAGAACGGATCCTTTCTAGAAAAAGAGTTTCTCTCGAAAGGAGTAAGTGGGAGGAAAGTAGAACTCGATGAAGTACTACCTCTTGAACCGGAAAGTAGTGCAGCCCAGGAAAATGTTCCTGTGATGCCTACACCAACTGAAGAGGAAAATAATGATGATCAAGGTACTTCGGATCAAGTTGCTACTGAACTTCGTAGGTCCACAAGGACACATTCCGCACCAGAGTGGTACGGCAACCCTGTCCTGGAAATCATGTTGTTAGACAACGGTGAACCTTCGAACTATGAAGAAGCTATGGCGGGTCCAGATTCCAACAAATGTCTAGAAGCCATGAAATCCGAGATAGAATCCATGTATGAAAACAAAGTATGGACTTTGACTGACTTGCCCGATGATCGACGAGCGATAGAAAACAAATGGATCTTTAAGAAGAAGACGGACGCGGATGGTAATGTTACCATCTATAAAGCTCGACTTGTCGCTAAGGGTTATCGGCAAGTTCAAGGGATTGACTACGATGAGACTTTCTCTCCCGTAGCGAAGCTTAAGTCCGTCCGAATCATGTTAGCAATTGCCGCATACTATGATTATGAGATATGGCAGATGGACGTCAAAACGGCATTCCTTAACGGTTATCTTAAGGAAGAACTGTATATGATGCAGCCGGAAGGTTTTGTCGATCCTAAGAACGCTAACAAAGTATGCAAGCTCCAGCGATCCATTTATGGGCTGGTGCAAGCATCTCGGAGTTGGAACATTCGCTTTGATGAGATGATCAAAGCGTTTGGGTTTATGCAGACTTATGGAGAAGCCTGCGTTTACAAGAAAGTGAG
Source organism: Triticum dicoccoides (assembly GCF_002162155.2). Classification (NCBI taxonomy): domain Eukaryota; kingdom Viridiplantae; phylum Streptophyta; class Magnoliopsida; order Poales; family Poaceae; genus Triticum; species Triticum dicoccoides. Next base: position 123,499,978 of record NC_041380.1, on the reverse strand, counting down.
TGGGAGCTCTGTAACATTTCTCATATTATATGTAGATGACATACTTTTGATGGGAAATGATATAGAATTCTTGGACAGCTTTAAGGCCTACTTGAATAAGTGTTTTTCAATGAAGGACCTTGGAGAAGCTGCTTATATATTAGGCATCAAGATCTATAGAAATAGATCGAGACGCCTCATAGGTCTTTCACAAAGCACATACCTTGATAAAATTTTGAAGAAGTTCAAAATGGATCAGTCCAAGAAGGGGTTCTTACCTGTATTGCAAGGTGTGAGATTGAGCTCGGCTCAATGCCCGACCACGGCAAAAGATATAGAAGAGATGAGTGTCATCCCCTATGCTTCAGCCATAGGATCTATTATGTATGCCATGCTGTGTATCAGACCTGATGTAAACCTTGCCGTAAGTTTGGTAGGAAGGTACCAAAGTAATCCCAGCAAGGAACACTGGACAGCGGTCAAGAATATCCTGAAGTACCTGAAAAGGACAAAGGACATGTTTCTCGTTTATGGAGGTGACGAAGAGCTCGTCGTAAAGGGTTACGTCGACGCTAGCTTCGACACAGATCTGGATGACTCTAAGTCACAAACCGGATACGTGTATATGTTGAATGGTGGAGCAGTAAGCTGGTTCAGCTGCAAGCAGAGCGTGGTGGCGGGATCTACATGTGAAGCGGAGTACATGGCAGCCTCGGAGGCAGCGCATGAAGCTATTTGGGTGAAGGAGTTCATCACCGACCTAGGAGTCATACCCAATGCGTCGGGGCCGATCAAACTCTTCTGTGACAACACTGGAGCTATTGCCCTTGCGAAGGAGCCCAGATTTCACAAGAAGACCAGGCACATCAAGCGTCGTTTCAACTCCATCCCTGAGAATGTTCAAGATGGAGACATAGAAATTTGCAAAGTACATACAGATCTGAATGTCGCAGATCCATTGACTAAACCTCTCTCGCGAGCGAAACATGATCAACACCAGAACTCTATGGGTGTTCGATTCATCACAATGTAACTAGATTATTGACTTTAGTGCAAGTGGGAGACTGTTGGAAATATGCCCTAGAGACAATAATAAAAGTCTTATTATTATATTTCTTTGTTCATGATAATAGTCTTTTATTCATGCTATAACTGTATTATCCGGAAATCGTAATACACGTGTGAATACAAAGACCACAATATGTCCCTAGTGAGCCTCTAGTTGACTAGCTCGTTGTGATCAACAGATAGTCATGGTTTCCTGGCTATGGACATTGGATGTCGTTGATAACGGGATCACATCATTAGGAGAATGATGTGATGGACAAGACCCAATCCTAAGCATAGCACAAAGGTCGGTTAGTTCGTTTGCTAGAGCTTTTCCAATGTCAAGTATCTCTTCCTTAGACCATGAGATCGTGTAACTCCCGGATACCGCAGGAGTGCTTTGGGTGTACCAAACGTCACAACGTAACTGGGTGACTATAAAGGTGCATTACAGGTATCTTCGAAAGTGTCTGTTGGGTTGACACGGATCGAGACTGGGATTTGTCACTCCGTGTTACAGAGAGGTATCACTGGGCCCACTCGGTAGTGCATCATCATAATGAGCTCAAGGTGGCCAAGTGTCTGGTCACGGGATCATGCATTACGGTACGAGTAAAGTGACTTTCCGGTAACGAGACTGAACGAGGTATTGGGATACCGACGATCGAGTCTCGGGCAAGTAACATACCGTCTGATAAAGGGAATAGTATACGGGGTTGCTTGAACCCTTGACATCGTGGTTCATCCGATGACAACATCGAGGAGCATGTGGGAGCCAACATGGGTATCCAGATCCCGCTGTTGGTTATTGACCTGAGGTCGTCTCGGTCATGTCTGCATGTCTCCCGAACCCGTAGGGTCTACACACTTAAGGTTCGGTGACGCTAGGGTTATCAGGAAGACAAGTATGTGATTACCGAATGTTGTTCGGAGTCCCGGATAAGATCCCGGACGTCACGAGGAGTTCCGGAATGGTCCGGAGGTAAAGATTTATATAAGGAAAGTGGTTAAACGGATACCGGAAAGTTTCGGTGGCATACCGGTATTGTACCAGGGCCACCGGAAGGGTTCCGGGGGTCCACCGGGTGGGGCCACCCCTCCCGGGGGGCCACATGGGCTGTGTGGGAGAGGGAGCCAGCCCCTAGTGGGCTGGGCGCGCCTCCCCACCTAGGCCCATGCGGCTAGGGCAAGGGGAGGGGAAACCCTAAAGGGGGCGCCCCCCCCCTAGCTTGGGGGGCAAGCCACCCCTTTTCCCTCTCCCTTTGGCCGCCGCCCCCCTCTAGGGTTTCCCCTAGAGGGCCGGCCCCCTTGCCCCTCTCCTCCTATATATAGAGGGGTGAGGGGAGGGCTGCTACACAGAACTCAAGGCGCAGCCCCTCCCCTCCCCATCACCTCTCCTCCTCCGTACGTGCTTGACGAAGCCCTGTCCGAGTACTTCTGCACCAACTACACCACGCCGTCGTGCTGCCGTTGGAGCTGCCTTCCTCAACCTCTCCTTCCTCCTTGCTGGATCAAGACGGAGGAGACATCGTCCGTACCGTACGTGTGTTGAACGCGGAGGTGTTGTCCGTTCAACACTTGGTCATCGGTGATCAGAATCACGGCGAGTACGACTCCCTCATCACCATCCCCTTGAAAGATTCCGCACTCGATCTACAAGTGGTATGTAGATGCAAACTCTTCCCCTTGACTCGTTGCTTAGATGAACTCATAGATGGATCTTGGTGAAACCGTAGGAAAAAATTTAATTTTCTGCAACGTTCCCCAACAGGCAGTCCTTAACCTTGTTCATCACAAGGAGGAATCTGGCCCAATAATGACGTATTGTTTCATGGGGCTCTTGCCTGATGTGGGAAAGATCGTTTATGTCTGGGTGGGTGGGTTCATTTGAGTCCGAACCCCTACCCGATTTGAGACCCAAGGGCCGAGGAGTTTCCAATCTTGGAAGTTCGGGTTCCGGAATGTTGCCCGATAAGTCTGGCCTGCTACCTGATTCTAGGTTCAGGGCTTGGGTGATGTCCTCCCATAAGCGGGTATCCGGCTCGGAGAGCTCAGGAATCCGGACATAGTTAGTCCTCAAAATAGAGGAAGAGTTGCCGCATTGTTCCTCCACCACTGCAACATGATGGGTGACCGATGGAGAGTTAATCTCCCTTTGATCGGGTTTAAGCCCAATCTGATCATAGTCCATAGCGACTCCCAAGGCAGCGATGCGATCCAAGAGTTCGTTTAGGGAAGAGAGCTCCATTGGATCCATCTGCTTGGCAAATTCCAAGCCGACGTGGAGGCAGTTTTTGATGACCCGAGAAGTCATCGTCCGTGCAGCGGCTGAACTGGCAGTCATGACGAAACTGCCTAGCGGGAGAGTTTGGCCGATAGGCAGAGCTCCCCCGGCAGTAATGTTGCTTTTAACAACGAGATGAGGCATCCTTCCTTACGGCGACGTCACAGAGGAACTCTCAATGAAAGCACCAATGTCGGTGTCAAAACCGGCGGATCTCGGGTAGGGGGTCCCGAACTGTGCGTCTAAGGCGGATGGTAACAGGAGACAGGGAACAGATGTTTTACCCAGGTTCGGGCCCTCTTGATGGAGGTAAAACCCTACTGTTGGGGAACGTAGCAGAAATTCAAAATTTTCCTACGTGTCACCAAGATCTATCTATGGAGAGACTAGCAACGAGGGGAAGGAGAGTGCATCTACATACCCTTGTAGATCGCTAAGCGGAAGCGTTCAAGTGAACGGGGTTGATGGAGTCGTACTCGTCGTGATTCAGATCACCGATGATCCTAGTGCCGAACGGACGGCACCTCCGCGTTCAACACACGTACAGCTCGACGATATCTCCCACGCCTTGATCCAGCAAGGAGAGAGGGAGAGGTTGAGGAAGACTCCATCCAGCAGCAGCACAACGGTGTGGTGGTGATGGAGGAGCGTGGCAATCCTGCAGGGCTTCGCCAAGCACCTACGGGAGAGGAGGAGGTGTCACGGGAGGGAGGGAGGCGCCAAGGGCTCAGGTATGGATGCCCTCCCTCCCGTCCACTATATATAGGGGCAGGGGAGAGGGGGGAGGCGCAGTCTTGCCCCTTCCTCCAAGGAAAGGGTGCGGCTAAGAGGGGGGGAGGAGTCCATCCTCCCCAAGGCACCTCGGAGGTGCCTTCCCCCTTTAGGACTCTCCCCTTTTTCCTATATCTTGGCGCATGGGCCTCTAGGGGCTGGTGCCCTTGGCCCATGTAGGCCAAGGCGCACCCCCTACAGCCCATGTGGCCCCCCGGGGCAGGTGGCCCCACCCGGTGGGCCCCCGGGACCCTTCCGGTGGTCCCAGTACAATACCGATGACCCCGAAACTTGTCCCGATGGCCGAAACAGGACTTCCTATATATAAATCTTTACCTCCGGACCATTCCGGAACTCCTCGTGACGTCCGGGATCTCATCCGGGACTCCGAACAACATTCGGTAACCACATACAAACTTCCTTTATAACCCTAGCGTCATCGAACCTTAAGTGTGTAGACCCTACGGGTTCGGGAGACATGTAGTCATGACCGAGATGTTCTCCGGTCAATAACCAACAGCGGGATCTGGATACCCATGTTGGCTCCCACATGTTCCACGATGATCTCATCGGATGAACCACGATGTCAAGGACTCAATCAATCCCGTATACAATTCCCTTTGTCTAGCGGTATGGTACTTGCCCGAGATTCGATCGTCGGTATACCGATACCTTGTTCAATCTCGTTACCGGCAAGTATCTTTACTCATTCCGTAACACATCATCCTGTGATCAACCCCTTGGTCACATTGTGCACATTATGATGATGTCCTACCGAGTGGGCCCAGAGATACCTCTCCGTTTACATGGAGTGACAAAATCCCAATCTCGACTCGTGCCAACCCAACAGACACTTTCAGAGATACCCGTAGTGTACCTTTATAGCCACCCAGTTACGTTGTGACGTTTGGCACACCCAAAGCACTCCTACGGTATCCGGGAGTTGCACAATCTCATGGTCTAAGGAAATGATACTTGACATTAGAAAAGCTTTAGCATACGAACTACATGATCTTGTGCTAGGCTTAGGATTGGGTCTTGTCCATCACATCATTCTCCTAATGATGTGATCCCGTTATCAACGACATCCAATGTCCATGGTCAGGAAACCGTAACCATCTATTGATTAACGAGCTAGTCAACTAGAGGCTTACTAGGGACATGGTGTTGTCTATGTATCCACACATGTATCTGAGTTTCCTATCAATACAATTCTAGCATGGATAATAAACGATTATCATGAACAAGGAAATATAATAATAATCAATTTATTATTGCCTCTAGGGCATATTTCCAACAGTCTCCCACTTGCACTAGAGTCAATAATCTAGTTCACATCGATATGTGATTAACACTCTAGGTCACATCCCCATGTGACTAACACCCAAAGAGTTTACTAGAGTCAATAATCTAGTTCACATTTACCATGTGATTAACACTCGATGAGTTCTGGGTTTGATCATGTTATGCTTGTGAGAGAGGTTATAGTCAACGGGTCTGAACCTTTCAGATCCGTGTGTGCTTTACAAATCTCTATGTCATCTCCTAGATGCAGCTACCACGTTCTATTTGGAGCTATTCCAAATAACTGTTCTACTTGGAGCTATTCTAAATTGTTGCTCCATTATACGTATCCGGTATCTCTACTCAGAGCTATCCGGATAGGTGCTAAGCTTGCATCGACGTAACCCTTTACGACGAACTCTTTTACCACCTCCATAATTGAGAAAATTCCTTAGTCCACTAGTTACTAAGGATAACTTTGACCGCTGTCCTGTGATCCATTCTTGGATCACTCTTGTACCCCTTGACTGACTCATGGTAAAGCACACTTCAGGTGCGGTACACAGCATAGCATACTGTAGAGCCTATGTCTTAAGCATAGGGGACGACCTTCGTTCCTTTCTCTCTATTCTGCCATGGTCGAGCTTTAAGTCTTAACTTCATACCTTACAACTCAGGCAAGAACTCCTTCTTTGACTGATCCATCTTGAACACCTTCAAGATCACGTCAAGGCATGTGCTCATTTGAAAGTACTATTAAGCGTTTTGATCTATCCTTATAGATCTTGATGCTCAATGTTCAAGTAGCTTAATCCAGGTTTTCCATTGAAAACACTTTCCAAATAACCCTATATGCTTTCCAGAAATTCTACGTCATTTCTGATCATTAATATGTCAACAACATATACTCATCAGAAATTCTATAGTGCTCCCACTCACTTCTTTGGAAATACAAGTTTCTCATAAACTTTGTATACACCCAAAATCTTTGATCATCATCAAAGCATACATTCCAACTCCAAGATGCTCACTCCAGTCCTCAGAAGGATTGCTGGAGCTTTGCATACTTATTAGCATATTTCCGGATAGACAAAACCTTCCGGTTGTATCACATACAACCTTTCCTCAAGAATCGTCGAGGAAACAATGTTTTGACATCCTATCTGCAAGATTTCATAAATAATGCAGTAATTGCTAATATAATTCCAACAGACTCTTAGCATCGCTACGAGTGAGAAAGTCTCATCGTAGTCAACTCCTTGAACTTGTCGAAAAACATCTTAACGACAAGTCGAGCTTTCTCAATGGTGACACTTACCATCATTGTCTGTCTTCCTTTCAAAATCCATATGTACCTAACAGCCTTACGACCATCAAGTAGTTCTTCCAAAGTCTACACTTTGTTTTCATACATGGATCCTCTCTCGGGTTTTATGGCCTTGAGCCATTTATCGGAATCCGGGCCCACCATCGCTTCTCCATAGCTCGTAGGTTCATTGTTGTCTAGCAACATGACTTCCAAGACAGGATTACGTACCACTCTGAAGTAGTACGCATCCTTGTCATCCCACGAGGTTTGGTAGTGACTCGATCCGAAGTTTCATGATCACTATCATAAGCTTCCACTTCAGTTGGTGTACGTGCCACAGGAACAACTTCCTGTGCCCTGCTACACACTTGTTGAAGTGACAGTTCAATAACCTCATCAAGTCTCCACCATCCTCCCACTCAACTTTTCGAGAGAAACCTTTCCTCGAAAAAGGACCCGATTCAAGAAACAATCCCTATTGCTTTCGGATCTGAATTAGGAGGTATACCCAACTATTTTTGGGTGTCCTATGAAGATGCATTTTATCTGCTTTGGGTTCGAGCTTATCAACCTGAAACCTTTTCACATAAGCGTCGCAGCCCCAAACTTTCAAGAAACGGCAACTTAGGTTTCTCCAAACCATAGTTCATACGGTGTCGTCTCAACGAAATTATGTGGTGCCCTATTTAAAGTGAATGCGGTTGTCTCTAATGCCTAACCCATGAACGATAGTGGTAACTCGATAAGAGACATCATGGTATGCACCATATCCAATAGGGTGCAACTATGACGTTTGGACACACCATCACACTATGGTGTTCCAGGCTGTATCAGTTGTGAAACAATTTCCACAATGTCTTAATTCTGTGCCAAACTCGTGATTCAGATATTCATCTCTATGATCATATCATAGATCTTTTATCCTCTTGTCACGACGATCTTTCAACTTCACACTGAAATTACTTGAACCTTTCAATAATTCAGACTCGTGATTCATCAAGTAAATATACTCAACATCTACTCGAATCATTTGTGAAGTAAGAACATAACGATATTCACTGCATGCCTCAGCACTCATTGGACTGCACACATCAAAATGTGTTACTTCCAACAAGTTGCTATCTTGTTCCATCTTACTGAAAACGAGGCTTTTCAGTCATCTTGCCCATGTGGTATGATTTGCATGTCCCAAGTGATTCAAAATCAAGTGAGTCAAAACGGTCCATTTGCATGGAGTTTCTTCATGCATATACACCAATAGACATGGTTCACATGTCTCAAACTTTTCAAAAACGAGTGAGCCCAAAGATCCATCAATATGGAGCTTCTTCATGCGTTTTATACCGATATGACTTACGTGGCAGTGCCACAAGTAGGTGGTACTATCATTACTATCTTTTGGCATGAACATGTGTATCACTACGATCGAGATTTAATAAACCATTCATTTTAGGTGTAAGACCATTGAAGGTATTATTCAAATAAACAGAGTAACCATTATTTTCCTTAAATGAATAACCGTATTGCGATAGACGTAATCCAATCATGTCTATGCTCAACGCAAACACCAAATAACAATTATTTAGGTTTAACACCAATCTCTTTGGTAGAGGGAGCGTGCGATGCTTGATCATATCAAGCTTGGAAAAACTTCCAACACATATCGTCAGCTCACCTTTAGCTAGTCTCCGTTTATTCCGTAGCCTTTTGTTTCAAGTTACTAACACTTAGCAACCGAACCGGTATCTAATACCCTGGTGCTACTAGGAGTACTAGCAAAGTACACATTAACACAATGTATATCCAATATACTTCTATCGACCTTGCCAGCCTTCTTACCTACCAAGTATCTAGGGTAATTCTGCTCTAGTGGTTGTTCCCCTTATTACAGAAGCACTTAGTCTCGGGTTTGGGTTTTACCTTGGGTTTCTTCACTAGAGCAGCAGCTGATTTGCCGTTTCATGAAGTATCCCTTCTTTCCCTTGCCCTTCTTGAAACTAGTGGTTTCACCAACCATCAACAATTGATGCTCCTTCTTGATTTCTACTTTCGCGGTGTCAAACATCGCGAATACCTCAAGGATCATCATATCTATCCCTGATATGTTATAGTTCATCACGGAGCTCTAACAGCTTGGTGGCAATGACTTTGGAGAACCATCACTGTCTTATCTGGAAGATCAACTCCCACTCGATTCAAATGATTGTTGTACTCAGACAATCTGAGCACAAGCTCAACAATTGAGCTTTTCTCCTTAGTTTGCAGGTTAAGAAAGTCATCGGAGGTCTTATACCTCTTGACATGGGCACGAGCCTGAAATCCCAATTTCAGCCCTCAAAACATCTCATATGTTTCGCGATGTTTCAAAAACGTCTTTGGTGCCTCAACTCTAAACCGTTTAACTGAACTATCACGTAGTTATCAAAACGTGTATGTCAGATGTTCGCAACAACCACAGACAACGTTCGAGGTTCAGCACACTGAGAGGTGCATTAAGGACATAAGCCTTCTATGAAGCAATGAGGACAATCCTCAGTTTACGGACCTAGTCCGCATAATTGCTACTATCAACTTTCAACTAATTTTTCTCTAGGAACATATCTAAACAGTAGAACTATAGCGTGAGCTACGACATAATTTGCAAAAACCTTTTGACTACGTTCAGGATAATTAAGTTCATCTTATGAACTCCCACTCAGATAGACATCCCTCTAGTCATCTAAGTGATTACATGATCCGAGTCAAACTAGGCCGTGTCCGATCATCACGTGAGACGGACTAGTCATCATCGGTGAACACCTTCATGTTGATCGTATCTTCTATACGACTCATGTTCGACCTTTCGGTCTCCGTGTTCCGAGGCCATGTCTGTACATGCTAGGCTCGTCAAGTTAACCCTAAGTGTTTCGCGTGTGTAAATCTGTCTTACACCCGTTGTATGTGAACGTTAGAATCTAACACCCGATCATCACGTGGTGCTTCGAAACACGAACTGTCGCAACGGTGCACAGTTAGGGGAGAACACTTCTTGAAATTGTTGTAAGGGATCATCTTATTTACTACCATCGTTCTAAGCAAATAAGATGTATAAACATGATAAACATCACATGCAATCAAATAGTGACGTGATATGGCCATCATCACTTTGCTCCTTTTGATCTCCATCTTCGGGGCTCCATGATCATCATCGTCACCGGCATGACACCATGATCTCCATCATCATGATCTCCATCATCGTGTCTTCATGAAGTTGCCTCGCCAACTATTACTTCTACTACTATGGCTAACGGTTAGCAATAAAGTAAAGTAATTACATGACGTTTAAGTTGACACGCAGGTCACAAATAAATAAAGACAACTCCCATGGCTCCTGCCGGTTGTCATACTCATCGACATGCAAGTCGTGATTCCTATTACAAGAACATGATCAATCTCATACATCACATATATCATTCATCACATCCTTTTTGGCCATATCACATCACATAGCATACCCTGCAAAAACAAGTTAGACGTCCTCTAATTGTTGTTTGCATGTTTTACGTGGCTGCTATGGGTTTCTAGCAAGAACGTTTCTTACCTACGCATGAACCACAACGTGATATGCCAATTGCTATTTACCCTTCATAAGGACCCTTTTCATCGAATCCGATCCGACTAAAGTGGGAGAGACAGACACCCGCCAGCCACCTTATGCAACTAGTGCATGTTTGTCGGTGGAACCGGTCTCACGTAAGCGTACGTGTAAGGTTGGTCCGGGCCGCTTCATCCCACGATGCCGCCGAATCAAGATAACACTAGTAACGGAAAGCATATTGAACAATATCGACGCCCACAACTACTTTGTGTTCTACTCGTGCAAAGAATCTACGCAATAGACCTAGCTCATGATGCCACTGTTGGGGAACGTAGCAGAAATTCAAAATTTTCCTACGTGTCACCAAGATCTATCTATGGAGAGACTAGCAACGAGGGGAAGGAGAGTGCATCTACATACCCTTGTAGATCGCTAAGCGGAAGCGTTCAAGTGAACGGGGTTGATGGAGTCGTACTCGTCGTGATTCAGATCACCGATGATCCTAGTGCCGAACGGACGGCACCTCCGCGTTCAACACACGTACAGCTCGACGATGTCTCCCACGCCTTGATCCAGCAAGGAGAGAGGGAGAGGTTGAGGAAAACTCCATCCAGCAGCAGCACAACGGCGTGGTGGTGATGGAGGAGCGTGGCAATCCTGCAGGGCTTCGCCAAGCACCTACGGGAGAGGAGGAGGTGTCACGGGAGGGAGGGAGGCGCCAAGGGCTCAGGTATGGATGCCCTCCCTCCCCTCCACTATATATAGGGGCAGGGGAGAGGGGGGAGGCGCAGCCTTGCCCCTTCCTCCAAGGAAACGGTGCGGCTAAGAGGGGGGGAGGAGTCCATCCTCCCCAAGGCACCTCGGAGGTGCCTTCCCCCTTTAGGACTCTCCCCTTTTTCCTATATCTTGGCGCATGGGCCTCTAGGGGCTGGTGCCCTTGGCCCATGTAGGCCAAGGCGCACCCCCTACAGCCCATGTGGCCCCCCGGGGCAGGTGGCCCCACCCGGTGGGCCCCCGGGACCCTTCCGGTGGTCCCGGTACAATACCGATGACCCCGAAACTTGTCCCGATAGCCGAAACAGGACTTCCTATATATAAATCTTTACCCCGGGACCATTCCGGAACTCCTCGTGACGTCCGGGATCTCATCCGGGACTCCGAACAACATTCGGTAACCACATACAAACTTCCTTTATAACCCTAGCGTCATCGAACCTTAAGTGTGTAGACCCTACGGGTTCGGGAGACATGCAGACATGACCGAGACGTTCTCCGGTCAATAACCAACAGCGGGATCTGGATACCCATGTTGGCTCCCACATGTTCCACGATGATCTCATCGGATGAACCACGATGTCAAGGACTCAATCGATCCCGTATACAATTCCCTTTGTCTAGCGGTATTTTACTTGCCCGAGATTCGATCGTCGGTATACCGATACCTTGTTCAATCTCGTTACTGGCAAGTCTATTTACTCGTTCCGTAACACATCATCCCGTGATCAACCCCTTGGTCACATTGTGCACATTATGATGATGTCCTACCGAGTGGGCCCAGAGATACCTCTCCGTTTACACGGAGTGACAAATCCCAATCTCGATTCGTGCCAACCCAACAGACACTTTCAGAGATACCCGTAGTGTACCTTTATAGCCACCCAGTTACGTTGTGACGTTTGGCACACCCAAAGCACTCCTACGGTATCCGGGAGTTGCACAATCTCATGGTCTAAGGAAATGATACTTGACATTAGAAAAGCTTTAGCATACGAACTACATGATCTTGTGCTAGGCTTAGGATTGGGTCTTGTCCATCACATCATTCTCCTAATGATGTGATCCCGTTATCAACGACATCCAATGTCCATGGTCAGGAAACCGTAACCATCTATTGATTAACGAGCTAGTCAACTAGAGGCTTACTAGGGACATGGTGTTGTCTATGTATCCACACATGTATCTAAGTTTCCTATCAATACAATTCTAGCATGGATAATAAACGATTATCATGAACAAGGAAATATAATAATAATCAATTTATTATTGCCTCTAGGGCATATTTCCAACACCTACGTCCTGCTTGATTTATTCTTGATGATATGAGTATTACAAGAGTTGATCTACCACGAGATCGGAGAGGCTAAACCCTAGAAGCTAGCCTATGGTATGATTATATGTTGTCCTACGGACTAAAACCCTCCGGTTTATATAGACACCTGAGGGGGCTAGGGTTACACAAGGTCGGTTACAAAGGAGGAGATATACATATCCGTATTGCCTAGCTTGCCTTCCACGCCAAGTAGAGTCCCATCCGGACACGAGACGAAGTCTTCAATCTTGTATCTTCATAGTCCAACAGTCCGGCCAAAGGATATAATCCGGCTGTCCGGATACCCCCTAATCCAGGACTCCCTCAATAACCCTTTTCTTATGTCTTTCAACCTACAAGGTTCCCGTAATGTTTCTTGTTCCTCTTTTCTAACGGTTTGTTTTCAACTTTGTTCATCTTCGTTGTATTCTTTCTTCCAATTTGTTCAACCTCCCAAGGTTCATGGTTTCACTCGTTTGTCAAAGAAGCAACTTAGTTGTACCTCTTCTCTTCCTCTTTCATTTCTCTCCGGTGCCATCCTAGATCTCGGGACGAGATCCTCTTGTAGTGGAGGAGAGTTGTAACGCCCTAAGACCGATGCTCCAGTTGCCTTTCATATATTTCGTGATCACCGTGTGTTTCTTTTTGCTTGCTCTATTTATTTTGCATTGCATCATGTCATCATGCCATCATGTCATTTAATTTTTTTTAAACTCAACTAAATAAATTGCATGGATCTTTGGTCCATTTAAATTGAGGGAATTCACTTGTGATTTCTCTTTATAACATATTAAAGCCTCTCAATACAATTAGGGAGCAATAATAAAATTATTCCATTTATTTGGAATTAACCATACACACTTGCAAAATATCCCATGCCTTTGTTATCTCAATTCTTGGTCTCCAAACTTTGCCCATAAATTATTTCTTCACTTTCCGGAGCTCCATCAAAAATCTCAATATTTTGGCCACTCTTAAACCTTGTCCTAGTTCAAACCATTTGAATTAAATTCAAATGAGTGTGAATTCAACTTCTCACGTGTGCCCACTTCTATTTTTCCGGGATCAAGCTCATTTTTGTGAGTCCAGGAAAATTACCCAGATGTCCAAATTCTTTCAGTAATCCTCTGTTTTTTTTCTTCTCTCTAATTCCTTTCTGCTTAATAAGTAAATAAGAGAGAGAGAGGAAAGAGCCCAGCAGGACGGCCTCTAAGGCCCATCCCTAGGCCCAGCCGCGCCCCTGCTTAACCCTAGCCATCTCTCCCGATCGATCCCCTCCTTCTCCCACTCGTCTCCCTCCTGCGCCGCCTTCAGACGCACGTAGAGGAGCAGCGCGTCGCGCCTGATTCCCCGCGTCGACCTCTCCTTCTCCCGCGACCAGCGTCGCACCTCTGCTGCCTGCCTCGACGTCCTCGCCAGGATCCTCGTCGCCAACCCTGACACCGCTTGGCCCCGACGCCCCGGCCTCTCCTTCCTCGCGTCGCACCAGCATGGAGGCCCAAGCAGTCGCTCCCTCGCCATCCCTCGTCGTCCCGACCAGCAGCAGGTCGCCAGAGACCTCGCCGTCCTACCTCCTTTTCATCCTCCTCCCAGGAACCTCTCTCATCTCGCTCTCCCGTCGTCGTTTTCCTAGGGAACCAGGAGCTCAAGCCCTCCATGTCTGCCGCCCGTTCGTCGCCTCCGCCGCCGGCCCCTCGTCGGAGTCGCGCCAAGCTCCCCTGCATCACGCGAGTCGCGAGCCCCTGCCTCTCCTTGTCGCCCAGCGTTGACCAGATCGCCAGGTCCCTTGCACCAGCGCCGTGACTTCCTCCTCTGCTCGCGACCCCTGCTTCGCTGTTGCGCCTCCATGGCCTCGCTGCCTTCGCCGCACACCAGTAGCGCATCCACCTCCGTCGACCTCCTGTTGCTGTGGACCCAGGCCACCGCACTATACAACTACGTTGAGAGGACTCGGATCGCCAAGTCCAAGACCACCAAGATCGACGCCTAGCATGACTACGCAACGTTGCGCCAAGTACCACTACCATCAACCGCGAAGGGCTCCAAGTCATCAAGCACCTCTACGAACGAACAGGAATGACTACTGTCGCAAAGATCGAAAGTACCTCTATGAAAACGCCAAATACCCCTTCATGTCGGCAAGATCCGCAAGTCGGACCCTGACGATCGATGACTCGTGGACCATGTACAACTACCGTCGTCTTGGGTTTCGTCAAGTTCCTTGCCATGACTATGAATGTCTATGAACCATGTACAACCATCGTTGCCCAAAGAACCCTGGGTCACAAGACTTGTGTACGACTATCGCGAGTACCTCTACCGTCATCGTGTACCACTACTTCCACTACCGTCGCCGTGGATCCGACAAGTTCGCGAGTACGACTACTTCCTCTACGACCCGCGAGAACCGCTACTTTCACCACCATCGCGAGAACAACTACTTCCTCTACGAACTCGAACCGCTCTGAGAATGCTCCCTTGGAAGGTATAACCACCGAAACGACCGTCCGTGGACGAATGCTTGTGATGTGTTGTATGAGATGCTCCTGTTTGGCCGTGTTCGCACCGTGTCCATTTTGCCACTCGTTTCCTTGCCACCGATTCGTGGGACACCCGGTATCCGGGATCACTCCCTGTACCTCTTGCACATTCCGCACATCTCACATTTGTTTCTTGCACCGGCATCTCAACTAGTCGGATCATCGGAATGTTGCCGTGGCATCGTTTTCGTTATCGTCGCCGTGGCACCCTTTCTTTCCACCACGGTGACAAATGCTTCATAATGCTCTTATCAACATTTTCATAAAAATTACATAAACTTGAACATGTCATCTGCATCATGATAACAACTTTTAAAATGTTTAATTTGTTGTTGCATTAAATTGCTAATGCACATGAGGTTTTACCGGAATTGTTGTTTGATGTTTCCGGCCTCATTTAAAATGCCTAGCTATGCATTTTACTCATGTTTCACCTCTTGCCATGTTAACCAACATTTAATTTTGTTGAGTACATAACCGGGAGTAAACTAAATAATTGATGTGGTGTTCCGTCAATATGCAACTCGTTGCATATTGAGCTCCACTTAATTTGTAGTTTTGTTTGTTGCACTTTGTCATGCCATGCATATTTAAATCGGACATGCATCATACTTGGTTGTGCATCATGCCATGTTTATGTGATGGTTGTTTACTATGTTGCTTGCTTCTTTCCGGGTTGCTTCTCTCGTTAGCTTCGGTTTCATTCCGGAGTTGTGAGGATCCGTTCGACTACGTCAATTTGTCTTCTTCATGGACTCGTTCTTCTTCCTTGCGGGATCTCAGGCAAGATGACCATACCCTAGAAATCACTTCTATCTTTGCTTGCTAGTTGCTCGCTCTATTGCTATGCCGCATTACCTACCACTTGCTATATCATGCCTCCCATATTGCCATGTCAAGCCTCGAACCTACCTTTCCTAGCAAACCGTTGTTTGGCTATGTTACCGCTTTTGCTCAGCCCCTCTTATAGTGTTGCTAGTTGCAGGTGAAGTTGAAGTTTGTTCCATGTTGGAACATGGTTATTGTTGGGATATCATTATTATCTCTTATTTTACTTTAATGCATCTATATACTTGGTAAAGGGTGCAAGGCTCGGCCTTATGCCTGGTGTTTTGTTCCGCTCTTGCCGCCCTAGTTTCCGTCATACCGGTGTTATGTTTCTTGATTTTGCGTTCCTTACACGGTTGGGTGTTATGGGAACCCCTTGACAGTTCGCTTTGAATAAAACTCCTCCAGCAAGGCCCAACCTTGGATTTACCATTTGCCACCTACGCCTTTTTCCCTCGGGTTTCCGGAGCCCGAAGGTCATCTTTATTTTACCCCCCCCCCCGGGGCCAGTGCTCCTCTAAGTGTTGGTCCAAACTAGAGCCCCTTGCAGCGCCACCTCGGGGAAACTTGAGGGTTGGTTTTAGTTGTACGGACTGCTCATCCGGTGTGCCCTGAGAACGAGATATGTGCAGTTCCTATCGGGATTTGTCGGCACATTCGGGTGGCTTTGCTGGTCTTGTTTTACCATTGTCGAAATATCTTGTAACCGGGATTCCGAGTCTGATCGGGTCTTCCTGGGAGAAGGAATACCCTTCGTTGACCATGAGAGCTTGTGATGGGCTAAGTTGGGACACCCCTACAGGGTTTGAACTTTTGAAAGTCGTGCCCGCGGTTATGGGCAGATGGGAATTTGTTAATATCCAGTTGTAGATAACTTGACACTTAACTTAATTAAAATGTATCAACCGCGTGTGTAGCCGTGATGGTCTCTTTTCGGCGGAGTCCGGGAAGAGAACACGGTCTTGTGTTATGCTTGAACATAAGTAGTTTCAAGATCACTTCTTGATCCCTTCTAGCTTCTCGTTGCGTTGCATTGCTTCTCTTCTCGCTCTTATTTGCGTAAGTTAGCCACCATATATGCTTAGTGCTTGCTGTAGCTCCACCTCACTACCCTTTCCTACCCATAAGCTTAAATAGTCTTGATCTCGCGGGTGTGAGATTGCTGAGTCCTCGTGACTCACAGATACTTCCAAACAGTTGCAGGTGCCGGTGATACCAGTGCAGATGACGCAACCCAGCTCAAGTGGGAGCTTGATGAAGATCTTGATTGTTGTTTTGTTTCGTTTCTTTTGATTAGTAGTGGAGCCCAGTTAGGACGATCGGGGATCTAGCATTTGGGGTTGTCTTCTTTTATTTTGGTTCTGTAGTCGGACCTTGATTGTATTTTGGATGATGTATGTTTAACTTGTATTTGTGTGAAGTGGCGATTGTAAGACAACTCTTTATCCCTTTCTTATTCAGTACATGGGATTGTGTGAAGATTACCCCTCTTGCGACAAACCTACCATGCGGCTATGCCTCTAAGTCGTGCCCCAACACGTGGGAGATATAGCCGCATCGTGGGTGTTACATCCTCCTCTTCTTCCTCATCTCCCTCGTGGGAAGAGACGGCTTCGGTCTCTTCGGACACCGTGTCCAAAGGACCTTTGTGGCGGGGGCCGCCCTTGGATTCCTTGCCTTTCTTCTTCTTGGCCTTCTTCTCCGGCGCCGGATAGGGCGCGGGGACCAGCATCTTGATAACCCACAAGTATAGGGGATCACAAAAGTTTTTAAGGGTAGAGTATTCAACCCAAATTTATTGATTCGACACAAGGGGAGCTAAAGAATATTCTCAAGTATTAGCAGCTGAGTTGTCAATTCAACCACACCTGGAAACTTAATATCTGCAGTAAAGTATTTAGTAGCAAAGTAATATCATAGTAGTGGTAACGGTGGTAAAAGGTAACGATAGCAAAAGTAATGTTTTTGGTATTTTATAGTGATGATAGCAATAGCAACGGAAAAGTAAATAAGTGAAGAACAATATATGGAAAGCTCATAGGCAATCAATCGGTGATGGAAAATTATGCCGGATGCGGTTCATCATGTACAGTCATAACCTAGGGTGACACAGAACTAGCTCCAGTTCATCAATGTAATGTAGGCATGTATTCCGAATATAGTCATATGTGCTTATGGAAAAGAACTTGCATGACATCTTTTGTCCTACCCTCCCGTGGCAGCGGGGTCCTAATGGAAACTAAGGGATATTAAGGCCTCCTTTTAATAGAGTACCGGAACAAAGCATTAACACATAGTGAATACATTAACTCCTCAAACTACGGTCATCACCGGTATGTATCCCGATTATTGTCACTTCGGGGTTAACGGATCATAACACATAATAGGTGACTATAGACTTGCAAGATAGGATCAAGAACTCTCATATATTGATGAAAACATAATAGGTTCAGATCTGAAATCATGGCACTCGGGCCCTAGTGACAAGCATTAAGCATAGCGAAGTCATAGCAACATCAATCTCAGAACATAGTGCATACTAGGGATCAAACCCTAACAAAACTAACTCGATTACATGATAAATCTAATCCAACCCATCACCTTCCAGCAAGCCTACGATGGAATTACTCACGCACGGCGGTGAGCATCATGAAATTGGTGATGGAGGATGGTTGATGATGACGATGGCGACGGATTCCCCTCTCCGGAGCCCCGAACGGACTCCAGATCAGCCCTCCCGAGAGAGTTTAGGGCTTGGCGGGGGCTCCGTATCGTAAAATGCGATGGATCCTTCTCCTCTGTTTTTTTTCTCCCCAAAAGTGAATATATGGAGTCCAGGTTGAGGTCGGTGGAGCCTCAGGGGGCCCACGAGGCAGGGGCACGCCCAGGGGGGCAGGCGCGCCCCCACCCTCGTGGACAGGTGGGGCACCCCCTGACATGGATCTTCCTTCCAATATTCATTATATATTCCAAAATAATTCTCCGTTGATTTTCAGGTCATTTCGAGAACTTTTATTTCTGCACAAAAATAACACCATGGCAATTCTGCTGAAAACAACGTCGTCCGGGTTAGTTCCATTCAAATCATGCAAGTTAGAGTCCAAAACAAGGGCAAAAGTGTTTGGAAAAGTAGATATGACGGAGACATATCAACTCCCCCAAGCTTAAACATTTGCTTGTCCTCAAGCAATTCAGTTGATAAACTGAAAGTGATAAAGAAAAACTTTTACAAACTCTGTTTGCTCTTGTTGTTGTAAATATGTAAAGCCAGCGTTCAAGTTTTCAGCAAAGATTATGAACTAACCATATTCACAATAACATTTAGGTCTTATGTTTAGTCATATCAATGGCATAATCAACTAGCAAGCAATAATAATAAATCTCGGATGACAACACTTTCTCAAAACAATCATAATATGATATAACAGGATGGTATCTCGCTAGCCCTTCCTGAGACTGGAAAACATAAATGCAGAGCACCTTTAAAGATCAAGGACTGACTAGACATTGTAATTCATGGTAAAAGAGATCCAGTCAAGTCATACTCAATGTAAACTAACAGTAATGAATGCAAATGACAGTGGTGCTCTCCAACCGGTGCTTTTTAATAAGAGGATGGTGAATCAGCATAAAAGTAAATAGATAGGCCCTTCGCAGAGGGAAGCAGGGATTTGTAGAGGTGCCAGAGCTCAGTTTTGAAATAGATATGAATAATATTTTGAGAGGTATACTTTCATTGTCAACATAACAACCAAGAGATGGTGATATCTTCCATGCTACACACATTATAGGCGGTTCCCAAACAGAATGGTAAAGTTTATACTCCCCCTCCACCAACAAGCATCAATCCATGGCTTGCTCGAAACAACAAGTGCCGCCAACTAACAAGAGTCCCGGGGGAGTTTTGTTTGCAATTGTTTTGATTTGATTTGCATAAAGCATGGGACTGGCCATCCCGGTGACCAGCCATTTTCTCGTGAGTGAGGAGCGGAGTCCACTCATCTTGAGAATAACCCGCCTAACATGGAAGATACGGACAACCCTAGTTGATACTTGAGCTATTCGAGCATACAAAACATGATATTTATTTGAAGGTTTAGAGTTTGGCACATACAAATTTACTTGGAACGACAGGTAGATACCGTATATGGGTAGGTATGGTGGACTCATATGAAATAACTTTGGGGTTTATGGAATTGGATGCACAAGCAGTATTCCCACTTAGTACAGGTGAAGGCTAGCAAAAGACTGGGAAGCGACCAGCTAGAGAGCAACAACAGTCATGAACATGCATTAAAATTAATCAACACAGAATGCAAGCATGAGTAGGATATAATGCACCATGAACATAAATATCGTAGAGGCTATGTTGATTTTGTTTCAACTACATGCGTGAACATGTGCCAAGTCAAGCCACTCGAATCGTTCAAAAGAGGATACCACCCTATCATACCACATCACAACCATTTTAATAGCATGTTGGCATGCAAGGTAAACCATTATATGCTCCTAGCTAATTAAGACTGGCATAAGCAACTATAATCTCTAATTGTCATTGCAAACATGTTTATTCATAATAGGCTGAATCAGGAATGATGAACTAATCATATTTACAAAAACAAGAGAGGTCGAGTTCATACCAGCTTTTCTCATCTCAATAAGTTCATCATATA
Source organism: Triticum dicoccoides (assembly GCF_002162155.2). Classification (NCBI taxonomy): domain Eukaryota; kingdom Viridiplantae; phylum Streptophyta; class Magnoliopsida; order Poales; family Poaceae; genus Triticum; species Triticum dicoccoides. Next base: position 123,479,597 of record NC_041380.1, on the reverse strand, counting down.
ATCATCATTATTGCCTTTCACTTGCACGACCGAACGACGTGAATAATAATAATAGTGCACGTTCTTTGGACTAAGCTGGAATCTGCAAGCATTCAATTCAAGAGAGAAGACAAGGTAATATGGGCTCTTTATCAGATCAACGATAATGCATATAAGAGCCACTTTAACATTTTCATTTTGGTCTTCTCCTCTCGACCCCCAAAGAACAAGAAAGAAAATAAAACTATTTACACGGGAAAGCTCCCAACAAGCAAAAGAAGAACGGGAAATATTTTTGGGTTTTCTTTTTAATTACTACTACAGGCATGGAAAGTAAACTAGTTAAAAGCTACAACTATTTTTTTATTTTTTATCAAGGTTTATTAAACACACAAGAAGAAAGCATAAAAAGGAAAATAAACTAGCGTGGACGATACAATGAAAAAGTATGAGCACCGACAACTAGCAATGAGTGTGTGAACATGAATGTAATGTCAGTGAGAAATACATACTCCCCCAAGCTTAGGCTTTTGGACTAAGTTGGTCTATGGACACGGCTAGCCTGGCGGATATCCAAAGTAATAGTTGGGGTCATAGTGTGAAGAAGCCTCGGATTGCCACTGGTTGGCAATCACCTCCGGATCCCACTGATAATCAGACTGTCATGGAGGATCAAATTGTGATTCCGGCTCTGGCTCTGTAGTTGTTGTAGGGTTCGGTAGGCGTGAATGGCCTCCAACGGAACAAGGTACTTGCCTGCAGATAAATCAAACAAGGAAGGAGCAGGCAAGGTAATAGTCACAGGATGATTTTTACCAAATATTAATTTGTACTTAAGCTCTTTTTCCCTATTCTTAACAACAAAATCATGTGCTACCATACTCTTATAATCTAAATAAATAGGAGGCAGCAATTTTTCTTCCTTCTCATAATGCCTAATAGGTATGTTAAAATGTGCAGCGAGGCGCGAGGCGAAGATTCCTCCAAGGACGGGGCCCTTAGTACGGTTAAGATTTAACCGTTTTGCAATAATAGCGCCCATGCTGAATGTATCAGCACGGAATAAGGCATGGCACAAAATAACAATATCAGGGGCACTCAAGTTTCCATAGTTTCCGCGCCCAATTAAGCATCTACTAGCAAATAGCAAAGTAACGCAGAACAGGAAAGTGTATGCTAGTAATTCATGTGTCGGAAACCTTCCTCGTTTCCCCTACAGTAATGGTATCCATGAACCCATCCACATCGTCACGATGTGGTTCCTCTACACTGCCCTCAAAAGGGATCAAACAAACCCGACAAAAGTCACGAAGTGACATCTCCTTATGCTCATCATATAAATAAAATTTCACCGTAGGTGGTGAGCTGCTAGCATGGAAATGAAAGTTTTGCACAAAGATATTGGTGAGTGAGAGATACTGTTCGCGTCGGTCATGGAAGAAGGCGGTGAGGCCTGCATTCTCAGCCAACTCATAGAAATCATCATAAATCCCGGCTGTTCTCAAGAAATTATCACAAGGCCATTCACACGGCCGGACCTCCGTGGTGCGAGGGAGATTATACTTGGGCCTCTTATCCTCCTCACTTTGCTTGTCTTTCGAGCTTCGGATCGATGAGCCCCTCAAAAATCTCTTCATCTTTTTCTGAAAATTTCTGAAATTTGTAGTAACTTCAAAATAAAAGTGAACTAAACTCAATAAAATTGATAGAAACTACTCCCACAAGTGCCTAGAGGCAATATCATGCATTAAAACTACTTTTGACCATATAAATTTGACATGCAAGCTCAAGAATAGGGTCACCTAAGCAGCAAAAATATGCAATGAATAAAGCACTAGAACAAAAACTAATTGGACCATTGGAGGAGTCACATACCAAGGAACAATCCCCCAAAGCAGTTTTGTGAGAGGTGCTTCGAGCAAGGAGATCGAAAATGGCAGAAAAATGAGCTTGGGCTTGGGTTTGAGCTGGTTAGTGGTGTTTGTGGGAGGAAGGAGTGTGTGGTAGCTGGAATAAGTGGAGGGGAGCCACCATGGCCCACGAGGCAGGGGGCGCGCCCAGGGGGTAGGGCGCGCCCTCCACCCTCGTGGCCAGGTGCTTGCTCCCCCTGCTGTGTTTTCAGTGCCAGATATTCTCAAATATTCTAGAAAAAAACATATTTAATTTTCGGGGCACTTGGAGAAATTTTATTTTCGGGGTATTTTTTATTGCATGGATAATTCAGAAAACAGACAGAAAAATACGATTTTTGCTTCATTTAATATAAATAACATAAAGTAAAAAGAGGGTACAGTGAGTTGTGTTTTCTAAATTCATCCATCTCATGCTCATCAAAAGGAATCCACTAACAAGGTTGATGAGGTCTTGTTAACAAACTCATTCCGAATAACATGGAACCGGAGAATTTTTGAATAACACTAGGTAACATCAACGGGGATATGCACATCCCCAACAATAAGAATATCATATTTCTTCTTGACAGTAGGAAGGGGAAATTCAAAACCTCCAATAGTAATAGTTGGAATTTTTTCAATAGAATTGATACTGTGGACTTGAGGTTGTTTCCTCGGAAAGTGTACCGTATGCTCATTACCATTAACATGAAAAGTGACATTGCCTTTGGTGCAATCAATAACAGCCCCTGCAGTATTCAAAAAGGGTCTTCCAAGAATAATAGACATAATATCGTCCTCAGGAATATCAAGAATAACAAAGTCTGTTAGAATAGTAACGTTTGCAACCACAACAAGCACATCCTCACAAATACCGACAGGTATAGCAGTTGATTTATCGGCCATTTGTAAAGATATTTTAGTAGGTGTCAACTTATTCAAATCAAGTCTACGATATTAAAGAGAGAGGCATAACACTAACACCGGCTCCAAGATGACATAAAGCAGTTTTAACATAATTTCTTTTAATGGAGCATGGTATAGTTGGTACTCCTGGATCTCCAAGTTTCTTTGGTATTCCACCCTTAAAAGTATAATTAGTAAGCATGGTGGAAATTTCAGCTTCCAGAATCTTTCTTTTATTACTAACTATTTCCTTCATATATTTAGCATAAGGATTCATTTTAAGCATATCGGTGAAACGCATACGCAAAAATATAGGTCTAATCATTTCAGCAAAGCGCTCAAAATCCTCATCATCCTTTTTCTTGAATGGTTTAGGAGGAAAATGCATGGGTTTCTGAACTCATCAAAAGGAATCCACTAACAAGGTTGATCATGTCTTGTTAACAAACTCATTCTGAATAACATGGAACCAGAGAATTTTCGAATAACACTAGGTTACATCAACGGGGATATGCACATCCCCAACAATAAGAATATCATATTTCTTCTTGACAGTAGGAAGAGGAAATTCAAAACCTCCAATAGTAATAGTCGGAATTTTTCCAATAGAATTGATACTGTGGACTTGAGGTTGTTTCCTCGGAAATTGTACCGTATGCTCATTACCATTAACATGAAAAGTGGCATTGCCTTTGGTGCAATCAATAATAGCCCCTGCAGTATTCAAAAAAGGTCTTCCAAGAATAATAGACATACTATCATCCTCGGGAATATCAAGAATAACAAAGTCCGTTAGAATAGTAACGTTTGCAACCACAACAGGCACATCCTCACAAATACCGACAGGTATAGTAGTTGATTTATCAGTCATTTGCAAAGATATTTCAGTAGGTGTCAACTTATTCAAATCAAGTATACGATATAAAGAGAGATGCATAACACTAACACCGGCTCCAAGATCACATAAAGCAGTTTTAACATAGTTTCTTTTGATGGAGCATGGTATAGTGGGTACTCCTGGATCTCCTAGTTTCTTTGGTATTCCACCTTTAGAAGTATAATTAACAAGCATGGTGGAAATTTCATCTTCCGGTATCTTTCTTTTGTTAGTAACAATTTCTTTCATATACTTAGCATAAGAATTCATTTTGAGCATATCAGTCAAATGCATACGCAAAAAGATAGGTCTAATCATTTCAGCAAAGCGCTCAAAATCCTCATCATCCTTTTTCTTGGATGGTTTGGGAGGAAAATGCATGGGTTTCTGAACCCATGGTTCTCTTTCCTTACCGTGCTTCCTAGCAACAAAGTCTCTCTTATCATAACGTTGATTCTTTGATTGTGGGTTATCAAGATCAACAGAAGGTTCAATCTCTACTTCATTTTCATTACTAGGTTGAGCATAAACATGATCATCATTATTAACATTATCACTAGGTTCATGTTCATTACCAGATTGGGTTTGAGCATCAGAAGTAGAAATATTATTGGGATTCTCAGGTGTGTCTACAACAGGTTCACTAGAAGCATGCAAAGTCCTATCATTTTTCTTTTTCTTCCTTTTAGAAGGACTAGGTGCATCAATATTATTTCTGTGAGAATCTCGCTCAATTCTCTTAGGATGGCCTTCAGGATACAAAGGTTCCTGAGTCATTTTACCACCTCTAGTCATAACTCTAACAGCATTAGCATTCTTATTGTTTAATTCATTGAGCAAATCATTCTGAGCTTTAAGTACTTGTTCTACTTGAGTGGTAACCATAGAAGCATGTTTACTAATAAGTTTAAGTTCACCTTTAACATTAGCCATATAATCTCCCAAGTGCTCAAGCATATCAGCATTGCGTTTTAATTCTCTACCAAAATAAGCATTCAAGTCTTCTTGCTTAACCATAAAGTTATCAAACTCATCTAAGCATGGGCTAGCAAACTTAGTAAATGGGATTTCAGCTTTATCATATCTATAAAGATAATTTACCTTTACTACCTGTGTCGGGTTATCAAGACCATGTGTTTCTTCAATAGGTGATGGATTAAAACCATGTATTTCTTCAACATGTGGTAAATTAAGACCATGTATTTCTTCAATAGGAGGTAAATTCTTAACATCTTCAGCTTTAATACCTTTTTCTTTCATAGATTTCTTTGCCTCTTGCATATCTTCAGGACTGAGAAATAGAATACCCCTTTTCTTCGGAGTTGGCTTAGGAGTTGGATCAGGAATTGGATTAGGAAGTGTCCAATTATTTTCATTAGTCAACATATTGTTCTATAGAATTTCAGCTTCATCTGGTGTTCTTTCCCTGAAAACACAACCAGCACAACTATCCAGGTGGTCTCTGGAAGCATCGGTTAGTCCATTATAAAAGATATCAAGTATTTCATTTTTCTTAAGAGGATGATCAGGCAAAGCATTAAGTAATTGGAGAAGCCTCCCCCAAGCTTGTGGGAGACTCTCTTCTTCAATTTGCACAAAATTATATATTTCCCTTAAAGCATCTTGTTTCTTATGAGCGGGGAAATATTTAGTAGAGAAGTAATAAATCATATCCTGGGGACTACGCACACAACCAGGATCAAGAGAATTAAACCATATCTTAGCCTCACCCTTTAATGAGAACGGAAATAATTTAAGGATATAATAGTAGCGACTTTTCTCGTCATTAGTAAACAGGGTAGCTATATCATTTAATTTAGTAAGATGTGCCACAATAGTTTCAGATTCATAGCCATAGAAAGGATCAGATTCAACTAAAGTAATTATCTCGGGATTGACAGAGAATTCATAATCCTTATCAGTAACAAAGGTAGGTGAAGTAGCATTAGTAGGATCATATTTCATTCTAACATTCGGAGGTTTTTGTTTCATCTTAGCTAATAATTTCTTAAGATCACTCCTATCATTGCAAGCAAGAAAATCTCTACCAGTTTCTTCATCCATAACATAGCCCTCGGGCACAATAGGTAATTCATATCTAGGGGGAGAGTCTTCATCATCACTTTCATCAATATTATTAGTTTCAATAATTTCATTCTCTCTAGCCCTAGCAAGTTGTTCATCAAGAAATTCACCAAGTGGCACAGTAGTATCAAGCATAGAAGTAGTTTCATCATAATTATCATGCATAGAAGAAGTGGCATCATCAATAACATGCGACATATTAGAATTAATAGAAGAAGCAGGTATAGGTGTCGCAAGCTTACTCAAAACAGAAGGTGAATCAAGTGCAGAGCTAGATGGCAGTTCCTTACCTCCCCTCGTAGTTGAGGGATAAATCTTGGTTCTTGGATCTTTCAAGTTCTTCATAATCATAAGCAGATATAAATCCCAAGTGACTCAAAGAATAGAGCTATGATCCCCGGCAACGGCGCCAGAAAATAGCCTTGATAACCCACAAGTATAGGGGATCGCAACAGTTTTCGAGGGTAGAGTATTCAACCCAAATTTATTGATTAGACACAAGGGGAGCCAAAGAATATTCTCAAGTATTAGCAGCTGAGTTTTCAATTCAACCACACCTGGAAACTTAGTATCTGCAGCAAAGTAGTTAGCAGCAAAGTAATATGATAGTAGTGGTAACGGTGGTAAAAAGGTAAGGATAGCAAAAGTAATGTTTTTGGTATTTTATAGTGATGATAGCAATAGCAACGGAAAAGTAAATAAGTGAAGAACAATATATGGAAAGCTTATAGGCAATGGATCGGTGATGGAGAATTATGCCGGATGCGGTTCATCATGTAACAGTCATAACCTAGGGTGACACAGAACTAGCTCCAGTTCATCAATGTAATGTAGGCATGTATTACAAATATAGTCAAACGTGCTTATGGAAAAGAACTTGCATGACATCTTTTGTCCTACCCTCCCGTGGTAGCGGGGTCCTAATGGAAACTAAGGGATATTAAGGCCTCCTTTTAATAGAGTACCGAAACAAAGCATTAACACATAGTGAATACATGAACTCCTCAAACTACGGTCATCACCGGTAAGTATCCCGATTATTGTCACTTCAGGGTTAACGGATCATAACACATAATAGGTGACTATAGACTTGCAAGATAGGATCAAGAACTCGCATATATTGATGAAAACATAATAGGTTCAGATCTGAAATCATGGCACTCGGGCCCTAGTGACAAGCATTAAGCATAGCAAAGTCATAGCAACATCAATCTCAAAACATAATGGATACTAGGGATCAAATCCTAACAAAACTAACTCGATTACATGATAAATCTCATCCAACCCATCACCGTCCAGCAAGCCTACGATGGAATTACTCATGCACGGCAGTGAGCATCATGAAATTGGTGATGGAGGATGGTTGATGATGATGATGGCGACGGATTCCCCTCTTTGGAGCCCCGAATGGACTCCAGATCATCCCTCCCAAGAGACTTTAGGGCTTGGCGTCGGCTCTGTATCGTAAAACATGATGAATCATTCTCCTCTGGTTTTTTCTCCCCGAAAGTGAATATATGGAGTCCAGGTTGAGGTCGGTGGAGCGTCAGGGGGCCCACGAGGCAGGGGGCGCGCCCCCCACCCTCGTGGACAGGTGGGGCACCCCCTGACATGGATCTTCCTTCCAATATTCATTATATATTCCAAAATAATTCTCCGTTGATTTTCAGGTCATTTCGAGAACTTTTATTTCTGCGCAAAAATAACACCATGGCAATTCTGCTGAAAACAGCGTCAGTCCGGGTTAGTTCCATTCAAATCATGCAAGTTAGAGTCCAAAACAAGGGCAAAAGTGTTTGGAAAAGTAGATACGACGGAGACGTATCACATCTTTGTCAGCTGGGGTGTGGCTGGGTCTTCAGGCAATGGTGCCGGACAGTTGATCCGCTCCGCCTTTGCTGTCCAACCCTGTATGGAAGGCAGGAAATTCATCATATCTAACTTATTGACCGAATAGGTCTTCGGAAAAATTATGCTTTCCGGCGAAGCCGGGTTCTCGATGTCGAGACCGATGTCTTCGGTCTTCATCGGCCAACTTTTCTGGACCTTGAAGAGTTGCTTCCATATATCTTCATGCGTGGTGCTGAAGAAGCGCTTCAAGGTCTGTGGCTCCTCCGGATTGAACTCCCACATGCGCGAGGCCTGGAGTTGGTGATACGTCTCCAACGTATCTATAATTTTTTATTGCTCCATGATATATTATCTACTGTTTTGGACATTATTGGGCTTTATTATCCACTTTTATATTATTTTTGGGACTAACCTATTAACCAGAGGCCCAGCCCAGAATTGCTGTTTGTTGCCTGTTTTAGGGTGTAACGCCCTTGATGCGGCTATATCTCCCACGTGTCAAAGCACGACTTAGAGGCATAACCACATTGAAAGCAATGTCGCAAGTGAGGTAATCTTAACACAACCCATGTAATACATAAGGGAAAGAGATACATAGCTGGCTTACAATCGCCACTTCACACAATACATGAATAAAGCATTACATCAACCAAATACAATCAAGGTCCGACTATGGAACCAAAATAAAAGAAGACTACCCCAAATGCTACACAGATCCCCGATCGTCCCGACTGGGCTCCACTACTGATCAACTGGAAACGGAACAACATAACGAACACGATCTTCATCGAGCTCCTCCTTGAGCTTGGTTGCATCATCTGCACGGTTCAACGGCACCTGCAAGTTGGTTTTGGAAGTATCTGTGAGTCACGGGGACTCAGCAATCTCACACCCTCGTGATCAAGACTATTTAAGCTTATAGGTAGGGTAAAAGGTATGAGGTGGAGCTGCAACAAGCGACTAGCATATATGGTGGCTAACATACGCAAAAGAGAGCGAGAAGAGAAGGCAAAGCACGATCGAACAACTATGATCAAGAAGTGATCCTAGCACAACCTACGACAAGCATTACTCCAACACCGTGTTCACTTCCCGGACTCCGCCGAGAAGAGACCATCATGGCGACACACGCGGTTGATGCATTTTAATTAAGTTAAGTTTCAGGTATTCTACAACCGGACATTAACAAATTCCCATCTGCCCATAACCGCGGGCACGGCTTTCGAAAGTTCAAAACCCTGCAGGGGTGTCCCAACTTAGCCCATCACAAGCTCTCACGGTCAATGAAGGATATTCCTTCTCCCAAGACAATCTGATCAGACTCCGCATCCCGGTTACAAGACATCCTCGACAATGGTAAAACAAGTCCAGCAAGACCGCCCGATGCGCCGACATCCTGATAGGAGCTACACATATCTCGTTCTTAGCGCAACACCGCATGAGCGCTCCGTACAAGTAAAACCAGCCCTCAAGTTTCCCCGAGGTGGCGCTGCAAAGGACTCTAGTTCGGGCCAACACTTAGACAAGCACTGGCCCGGGGGGGTTAAAATAAAGATGACCCTCGGGATGTGCGACTCCCAAGGGAAAAAGGCTAGGTCGCGAATGGTAAAACCAAGGTTGGGCCTTGCAGGAGGAGTTTTATTGAAAGCGAACTGTCAAGGGGTTCCCATTATAACCCAGCCATGTAAGAACGCAAAATCCGGGAACATAACACCGATATGACGGAAACTAGGGCGGCAAGAGTGGAACAAAACACCAGGCATAAGGCCGAGCCTTCCACCCTTTACCAAGTATATAGATGCATTAATTAAATAAGAGATATTGTGATATCCCAACAAAATGTACATGTTCCAACAAGGAACAAACTCCAATCTTCACCTGCAACTAACAACGCTAGAAGAGGGGCTGAGCAAAGCGGTAACATAGCCAAACAATGGTTTGCTAGGACAAGGTGGGTTAGAGGCTTGGCTTAACAATATGGGAGGCATGATAAGCAAGTGGTAGGTATCGCAACATAGGCATAGCAAAAAGAGCGAGCATCTAGCAAGCAAAGATAGAAGTGATTTCGAGGGTATGGTCATCTTGCCTGAAATCCCGCACGGAAGAAGAACGAGTCCATGAAGAAGACAAACGGACGTAGTCGAACGGGTCCTCACAAACGCGACGTTATTGGAACCAACCCGAAGAAGCAACACCGGAAAGAAGCAAACAACATAGTAAACAACCAACACCAGAACATGGCATGATGCACAAACAAGTATGATGCATGTCCGGTTTAATGAAGCATGGCATGGCAAAGTGCACAAACAATCCTACAAATTAAGTGGAGCACAATATGCAACTCCGTTGCATATTGACGAAACACCATGTGACTTATTTAGTTCGATCTTGTTTATGTACCCAACAATATTAAATGTTGTTAAACATGGCAAGAGGGTGAAGCAAATGAAAACTACCTATCTAGGCAAGTTAAAATGAGGCCGGAACAACAAACAACAAGTTCGAAAACTCCTCATGTGCATATTTTAAGGTTTGGTACTGTTCTGCCCTAAACCATATTTCATAGTTGTTAAACATGCAAAGTGATGCCACCATGTTAAACTAGGCAAAATTCTTCCCCATTTACATATAAAGTTTGTACAGTTTGGAGCTACGATTATTTAGTTATGAAATAAATCATTTTAGCATGGCATAGGAGCAAATTTAATCAAACCTCATTTTAAACATTTCAAACATGGATGAAAGTTGCAAATTATTAAACTAGACAAAATTCTAAGCAGCTTTCATATATAATTTATTTAGATTCGATGCACGGTTGTGAAGTTATTAAATGCATGAAACTAGGGGGTTATCTGTAAAATATACCGTCTCGGGAAAATAGACAAAATTCGCAGGACCAGGAAAAAAACTAGCTGGCTGAATCTGGCCGGCCCAACAGGAACAGGGGAGGGGCTGGATGCGTCCTCACCATGGGACGTGGCCCAGAACTGTGGAGAGGGGAGGCCTGCAGGGGCAGCTGGGCCTGGATCTGGAGACAATGACGCGGTCAACTGGCCTCGCTGGTGCGCTCGTCGTCTCGTTCCTGAAGCAGGGACTGAGCGATGCAGGGGAGCTGGCGCGGTCAACGAAGGCAGGGACGAGATCGGGGCGCAGGGACTTGGCGCTGGTCGTCCTCGCACGCAGAAGTAAGGAGAACAACCTAACAAAGAGATCAGGCGCACCGACGTGATGCAGAGGAGGCAGGGGTGCGCACGCGGATCGCCGGGAAGACAGCAGCGGCCGACGGACTTGACACGTGGGATCCGGCGAGGAGGCGTCAGAGATGGCTGGTTCGGGCCAGTTCAAGTCGGGGAGGCGAGGAGGCAGGGGCTCGTCCCTCGTCCATGGGCGCTCGCAGAAACAGGGGAGGCGGAGGCGAGATGCAGAGGAGTGGCAGCAGCGAACTTGACGCTCCGGGAAGATGGAGGCGACCGAAATGGATGGAGGCAGCGCAGGTCGACCGGAATCGGTCCAGGGAGGTGCGTGGTGGCGCAGGGCTTGAGGAGGCTGTCGGCCATGGAGTCAGGCAAAGCTCCTGTGAAGAAGAGAGAGAGAGAGAGATCATGAGAGAACGAGAGAAAAAAGGTGACATGGAAGGAGAGGAGGAGGGCGATGGCAGCTTGACAGGGGTGGATCAGGAGGAGGTTGTGGCTGGCTGCCTGCGGGTTGAATTTGGCGGCGACGAGGGGGGGTTGGTCCGGTTGGAAAAATCGAGCAGGGATTTTGGATTCGGGGAGGATCCCGAGGTGGGGGATAGTGCGGCGGCGGCGGCAGGGACAAATCCCCTAGATTTTAGGGTTGGCTACTATTTATAAGCAAAGGGATTTAGGTAGAGGCTAACATGTCCCTACGATCGCAATCGGATGGTCGCGAATACATAGGTTAGGGGCCCCAATTAACAAAACGGAGATGTTTTGTAGACGTTTGGGGATGATCCGGATCCAGCGGTGACGACTGTCCGGTTCGGATCCGGGACAGCTCTTGGACGCGCGCGAGGGGCCGATGCACTATGCAAGGAGGGGGTTGGTAGTGGACTGTGCAGAAAGCTTTGGGCTGAGAGAAGAGAAGAGAGAGAGACCCGGCGACTGTTTCCGGAGACCGAAAACGTCCGACGTTAGACCGGCTATAATGCCGCTATAGTTTAACGGTTGGGCTATCAAACAAACTCCGAATGCGATGAAACTTGACAGGCGGTCTATCTACACTATAATAATACCACACGCCAACTTTCAACCCATTCCGAGAACATTTTCCGGCCACTTGTAAAATAATATTTCGGACATGCCGCGGGCGCGTGCAAGTGTGTCTGGGCTCAGGACGGACAAGGGAGAGAACGAGGAGGCCGGGACGGATGCAAGTATCGAAAAACATGATGATGCAATGCACATGATGACATGGCAAGATGCAACACGCAAGCAAATGACGAGGCAACAACAGCGAATAACTGGAAGACACCTGGCGCAATGGTCTCGGGGCGTCACAACACTCCACCACCACGAGAGGATCTCGTCCCGAGATCTAGAATGGCACCGGAGGGGGAAAACGGAGGAGGAAGATAAGTGGTAAAACTAAGTTGCTTCTTTGACAAACGAGTGAAACCACGAACCTTGAAAAGGTTAAGCCAATTCGAGAAAAGAATACAACGGAGATGAACGAAGTTGAAAACACTCCGTTAGAAAAGAGGGACAAGGAAGAACAACTTTGAGCAGCATTCCGGTTGAGAAATTATGCAAGACTTGATACGATGAAAAGAACTTGAGAAGAGGACACGCCACTCCGGTTAAACAAGATAGAGAAGGAAAAAAGACTGATATAATTTGGACATCACTTCGACTGTAAATGGAAGAAATTGAACATGAACTTGACAAACCGAGATGAGGAGTGAAAAGAGCAACATCACTAGACCTCCGGGAGAAAGAATAGAATAAAGATAATTGAGACAAAAGAATGTAGAAGAAAATGCCAACTTCTGCTACAAAAGAGCTTGAAAAGGCATCTTTAGGAGAAGGGTTAAACGGAGTTGTTGGAAAACCAACAATGAAAAGAACAAAGTTGTAGTGGACTTATAGAAAACATCTCAAAGCTATGAGGTGAAATTCTTGCACTAATGGAAACGATAGATTGGATTGATGTGAACAAGGAGACGAGAAACTTGTCTCACCGGGAGGATAAATGAATGACTAGGATCATTGATAAGCACCACAGATAGCAACAATCCTTAGGTAAGGCTTTAGGTGAAACATGACACAAGATAACTCCAAAGAGGAGATTGATGGATTTAAAATACCTCATTCTTAACAACATGTGAATCATGAAACATGGACTCAGATTATCAAGAATGAAATAATACCACCTACAATGATACGGTAGAAAGAATTGCACTCCGGATTGCAAGATGAAGAAAGATTGAGATCCTTTGAAAAGAAATCTCAATGGACACTTCGAGAATGAATTAACTCCTTGATGAGCCACCATGAAGAAACTCTCGAAGAACTCCGGTAACAAAATACTGATCAAACGAAAAGAAAGAGAAGTTGAAAACACAAGGTGAAGCCTTGCGATAATTTAGAAGGAGCCTCGCGACGAGATAATGGGGAAAATCTTGGAACTCCGGAAAAGAAAGATGAAACAAATGAAACCAAGAATTTTATGAGCCTCCAGAATAAGGAATTAATCACTTGGATGAAGCAAGAATAAGAATTACGTTATGCGTATCCTTCACCAATTTAAATTGATGAAGCAGCGGATTTGGCATACTACTTATTCTCATAGAAAGGATTAAGATAGATATAGCGTCAACTTGGGAAGGTCTCCAACGAACCACCGGTAGGGTTGAAACAACGAATGAATTGATATGATAAACGAAGGAATAGAATCTTGAATGAACCACCGTAAGAATTAAAATGGCCGAAGAAAAGATAAAGAAACACAGGGTAAAATTAGCAAATGAACGAAGATGCTTGCTAGGATTTAGATACATGAGAGCGAAGAGATCATGAATTGATTAGAGGATATTTGATCGATGCACCGGTAAGATTTGGAGAACGAGAGCTGAAAGCTGGAATGAATAATATTTGAAAAGATGGCCTTCGGAGGAAAGAAATAGAAAACAACTCATGAAATGCTCCGAATTGGTGAAAAGAATTCTCACGATCAAAACAATTATGAGAGGATGTCATAAGGCTAGCACCATGAATCTCGAAGAGAATGGAGCAAGATATGGTGGAAAACTCTTCCTCGGTCTTCAAATGATGAGAATGACGACAAGGAACACCACCAAATTGTTGAGATACTCCGGGATGAAAATTAGAAAGGTTGAACGAACGATGAAAAGAATTTGAAAGATCTTGGAGAAATACATATGACTGATGATGAATCACTCTTACGTCAAATTTCGATAAGAAATTTGAGGATAGCTCCGGGAAAATTAGAAGAGTCAGGTAAGATCCTGGTAAAAAACCTATGGGTTAGGGCCCACTCAAAAGAAGCACCGTAGAATGATTACTAGAAAAGGAGATTGCACCGGTTGATTTAAATGGCTTGAAAGAGATAACCTCCTCGAAAGAGTTTGAATGAAAGCAGAGTGGAAACATGAATCTTCGAGATATCTTCAGCACTCCAAAATAATAGAATAACGAGAAGTGAATTATTATGAGGTGCAACGGTATGAGAAGGCATTTGAAATACGGAAAAGAATATGATCAACCCCGAAAGCTTGAATTGGTTCCACCGGAGAAGAAAAGAGAACGAAGAATGATAAACTAGAAGCTCCTTTAGTATCTTTCTGAGAATCGCCGGATAAGAACATTAGTTAAAAAGAATGGAAAGGCTTGACATCCATACGATGGATACTTGATTAAGATATCCGAGTCCTCGAAGAAACAAGGGTGGGCGGGTGGGAAAACAAAGGAAACTTGGAGATGGATGAAACAATAAACATTGAGAACACTTGAGTTGATCTTGCGGATGTTGAGATGATCAGATCCACTTGAAGAGAAGCACACCGGTTGAAAAATGATTGACATGGCAATCTCGATTATCAAGAAGGATTAGTATCCACATCGGAGTATGAAAACACCATTTGGGAAAGGTATGGAATCAACACTTGACATTGAAGCAACTCAAATACCACAACTGGAAACAAAACAAAGGGCTGGCTTGCAAAATAAGCCGGAACAAACATATGATAGAGATTTCATCCGAAGTTTTCGTGGTGGGGCCTACACGGGCTCGATCGTACAACACCATCATGTACAAGGTAGTGCACATGACATACGAAGCATCCCCAAGTCAGCATAGCCAAGGACTCTTTAAGACACAACGAGACCACTGTAAAACCAACCGTGGATAGGCGGACCACTAGATGTCGAACCCCAATTTCATATCATAAATCTGTCGGAAAGATATCCTAAGAGCTACTTAAATTCCCACTTATAAACTCCCGAAATTTTCCGGTTATGCAATCAGGTGTTGGGGATACAGGGGAAGCATAATATCTCACCCAAAACTAGCAAATCCTACATCCAGCTGTATCCATCCTTCAACACATAACCAAGAAACCTTCGGAAATCGTTTACCTCAACCTTCGAAAAGCATCCGTTATACAAGTTATGGCAATACTCCCGAACTCCCGCCCCAGTACTGGGTGGCGTCGAGGTTATCTCACCAACAACTGCATAAAAGAGATTTTCGTTGTCGGCGAACTCAGGTATTCCAGAACTACAACGATAAAATTGTGACGACAACACCTTGGAGCTCAACTCCCCGGGACACTGCCACAGCCCGTAAATGTTAGGAGGCACCAAGAACAATGTTCTCGTCACAAAACAATCGAAACAATTCTAAGATACCCGCGTGATCCTAAATTTTTTTAGTGAAATTTGAGAAGAGAAGAGTCAAAACTCTACGTCAAGATGCCTCACCAGAGCGACGAAGGGACTGAGGAGTAAAAGGAATCCTACTCTCCGATATATATAATCCTAAATGACTCAAAACATTTTTCTAGACTCAACAACGCCAGCAATTTGAACAAGCAGGGGGCTCCTAAGGTCGGGGAAGGCTCTGAATACCAACTTTTAACACCCTCGATGCGGCTATATCTCCCACGTGTCGAAGCACGACTTAGAGGCGTAACTGCATTGAAAGCAATGTCGCAAGTGAGGTAATCTTCACACAACCCATGTAATACATAAGGGAAAGAGATACATAGCTGGCTTACAATCGCCACTTCACACAATACATGAATAAAGCATTACATCAACCAGATACAATCAAGGTCCGACTACGGAACCAAAATAAAAGAAGACTACCCCAAATGCTACACAGATCCCCGATCATCCCGACTGAGCTCCACTACTGATCAACTGGAAACGGAACAACATAACGAACACGATCTTCATCGAGCTCCTCCATGAGCTTGGTTGCGTCATCTGCACGGTTCAACGGCACCTACAAGCTGGTTTTCGAAGTATCTGTGAGTCACAGGGACTCAACAATCTCACACCCTCGCGATCAAGACTATTTAAGGTTATAGGTAGGGTAAAAGGTATGAGGTGGAGCTGCAGCAAGCGACTAGCATATATGGTGGCTAACATACGCAAAAGAGAGCGAGAAGAGAAGGCAAAGCACGATCGAACAACTATAATCAAGAAGTGATCCTAGCACAACCTACGACAAGCATTACTCCAACACCGTGTTCACTTCCTGGACTCCGCCGAGAAGAGACCATCATGGTGACACACGCAGTTGATGCATTTTAATTAAGTTAAGTTTCAGGTCTTCTACAACCGGACATTAACAAATTCCCATCTGCCCATAACCGCGGGCATGGCTTTCGAAAGTTCAAAACCCTGCAGGGGTGTCCCAACTTAGCCCATCACAAGCTCTCACGGTCAATGAAGGATATTCCTTCTCCCAAGACAATCCGATCAGACTCGGCATCCCGGTTACAAGACATCCTCGACAATGGTAAAACAAGTCCATCAAGACCGCCCGATGCGCCGACATCCTGATAGGAGCTGCACATATCTCGTTCTCAGCGCAACACCGGATGAGCGCTCCGTACAACTAAAACCAGCCCTCAAGTTTCCCCGAGGTGGCGCTACCAAGGACTCTAGTTCGGACCAACACTTAGACAAGCACTGGCCCGGGGGGTTAAAATAAAGATGACCCTCGGGATGCGCGACTCCCAAGGGAAAAAGGCTAGGTGGCGAATGGTAAAACCAAGGTCGGGCCTTGCTGGAGGAGTTTTATTCAAAGCAAACTATCAAGGGGTTCCCATTATAACCCAACCGTGTAAGGAACGCAAAATCCGGGAACATAACACCGATATGACAGAAACTAGGGCGGCAAGAGTGGAACAAAACACCAGGCATAAGGCCGAGCCTTCCACCCTTTACCAAGTAGATAGATGCATTAATTAAATAAGAGATATTGTGATATCCCAACAAAATATCCATGTTCCAACAAGGAACAAACTCCAATCTTCACATGCAACTAACAACGCTATAAGAGGGGCTGAGAAAAGCGGTAACATAGCCAAACAACGGTTTGCTAGGACAAGGTGGGTTAGAGGCTTGGCTTAACAATATGGGAGGCATGATAAGCAAGTGGTAGGTATCGCGACATAGGCATAGCAAAAAGAGCGAGCATCTAGCAAGCAAAGATAGAAGTGATTTCGAGGGTATGGTCATCTTGCCTGAAATCCCGCACGGAAGAAGAACGAGTCCATGAAGAAGACAAACGGACGTAGTCGAACGGGTCCTCACAAACGCGACGTTATCGGAATCAACCCGAAGAAGCAACACCAGAAAGAAGCAAACAACATAGTAAACAACCAACACCTGAACATGGCATGATGCACAAACAAGTATGATGCATGTCCGGTTTAATGAAGCATGGCATGGCAAAGTACACAAACAATCCTACAAATTAAGTGGAGCACAATATGCAACTCTGTTGCATATTGACGAAACACCACGTGACTTATTTAGTTCGATCTTGTTTATGTACCCAACAATATTGAATGTTGTTAAACATGGCAAGAGGGTGAAGCAAATGAAAACTACCTATCTAGGCAAGTTAAAATGAGGCCGGAACAACAAACAACAAGTCCGGAAACTCCTCATGTGCATATTTTAAGGTTTGGTACTGTTCTTCCCTAAACCATATTTTATAGTTGTTAAACATGCAAAGTGATGCCACCATGTTAAACTAGGCAAAATTCTACCCCATTTACATATAATGTTTGTTAAGTTTGGAGCTATGGTTATTTAGTTATGAAATAAATCATTTTAGCATGGCATAGGAGCAAATTTAATCAAACTGCATTTTAAACATTTCAAACATGGATGAAAGTTACAAATTATTAAACTAGACAAAATTCTAAGCAACTTTCATATATAATTTATTTAGATCCGATACACGGTTGTGAAGTTATTAAATGCATGAAACTAGGGGGTTATCTGTAAAATATGCCGTCTCAGGAAAATAGACAAAATTCACAGGACCAGGAAAAAAACTAGCGGGCCGAATCTAGCCGGCCCAACAGGAACAGGGGAGGGGCTGGACGCGTCCTCACCATGGGCCGTGGCCCAGAAGTGTGGAGAGGAGAGGCCTGCAGGGGCAGCTGGGCCTGGATCTGGAGACAACGACACGGTCAACTGGCCTCGCTGGTGCGCTCGTCGCCTCGTTCCTGAAGCGGGGACTGAGCGATGCAGGGGAGCTGGCGCGGTCAACAAAGGCAGGGACGAGATCGGGGCGCAGGGACTTGGCGCTGGTCGTCCTCACACGCAGAAGTAAGGAGAACAGCCTGACGAAGAGATCAGGCGCACTGACGCGATGCAGAGGAGGCAGGGGTGCGCACGCGGATCGCCGGGAAGACAGTAGCGGCCGACGGACTTGACGTGTGGGATCCGGTGAGGAGGCGTCGGAGATGGCCGGTTCGGGCCAGTTCGAGTTGGGAGGCGAGGAGGCAGGGGCTCGTCCCTCGTCCACGGGCGCTCGCAGAAACAGGGGAGGCGGAGGCGAGATGCAGAGGAGTGGCGGCGGCGAACTTGACACTCCGGGAAGATGGAGGCGACCGAAATGGATGGAGGCGGCGCAGGTCGACCGGAATCGGTCCAGGGAGGTGTGTGGTG
>NC_041380.1:123443969-123460411 GCF_002162155.2 Triticum dicoccoides | reverse complement strand
AGAGAGAGAGAGAGAGAGAGATCATGAGAGAACGAGAGAAAAAAGGAGACATGGAAGGAGAGGAGGAGGGCGATGGCAGCTTGACAGGGGTGGATCGGGAGGAGGTTGTGGCTAGCTTCCTGCGGGTTGAATTTGGCGGCGACGAGGGGGGGTGGTCCGGTTGGAAAAATCGAGGAGGGATTTTGGATTCGGGGAGGATCCCGAGGTGGGAGATAGTGCGGCGGCAGTGGCAGGGACAAATCCCCTAGATTTTAGGGTTGGCTACTATTTATAAGCAAAGGGATTTAGGGTAGAGGCTAACACGTCCCTACGATCGCAATCGGATGGTCGCTAATACATAGGTTAGGGGCCCCAATTAACAAAACGGAGATGTTTTGTAGATGTTTGGGGATGATCCGGATCCAACGGTGACGACTGTCCGGTTCGGATCCGGGATAGCTCTCGGACGCGCGCGAGGGGCCGATGCACTGTGTAAGGAGGGGGTTGGTAGCGGACTGTGCTGAAACCTTTGGGCTGAGAGAAGAGAAGAGAGAGAGACCCGGCGACTGTTTCCAGAGACCGAAAACATCCGACATTAGACTGGCTATAATGTCGTTATAGTTTAATGGTTGGGCTATCAAACGAACTCCGAATGCGATGAAACTTGACAGGCGGTCTATCTACACTATAATAAGACCACACACCAACTTTCAACCCATTCCGAGAACATTTTCACGCCAATTGTAAAAAAATATTTCGGACATGCCGCGGGCGCGTGCAAGTGTGTCTGGGCTCAGGACGGACAACGGAGAGAACGAGGAGGCCGGGACGGATGCAAGTATCGAAAAACATGATGATGCAATGCACATGATGACATGGCAAGATGCAACACGCAAGCAAATGACGAGGCAACAACAACGAATAACTGGAAGACACCTGGCGCAACGATCTCGGGGCGTAACATAGGGTTTCGAAGAAAAGGAATATCAAACGGAGTCCAAACGGAATGAAACCTTCGGGAACGTGATTTTCTCAACGAACAAGACCCGGGAGACTTGGACCCTACGTCAAGAAAGAAAAGAGGAGGCCACGAGGTAGGGGGCGCGCCTACCCCCCCCCCCTCAGGCGCGCCCTCCACCCTCGTGGGCCCCCTGTTGCTCCACCGACGTACTCCTTCCTCCTATATATACCTACGTACCCCAAACGATTAGATACGGAGCCAAAACCCTAATTCCACCGCCGCAACTTTCTGTATCCACGAGATCCCATCTTGGGGCCTGTTCCAGAGCTCCGCCGGAGGGGGCATCAATCACAGAGGGCTTCTACATCAACACCATAGCCCATCCGATGAAGTGTGAGTAGTATACCTCAGACCTACGGGTCCATAGTTAGTAGCTAGATGGCTTCTTCTCTCTTTTTGGATCTCAATACAATGTTCTCCCCTCTCTTGTGGAGAACTATTCGACGTAATCTTATTTTTGCGGTGTGTTTGTTGAGATCGATGAATTGTGGGTTTATGATCAAGTCTATCTATGAATAATATTTGAATCTTCTCTGAATTATTTTATGTATGATTGGTTATCTTTGCAAGTCTCTTTGAATTATCAGTTTGGTTTGGCTTACTAGATTGATCTTTCTTGCAATGGGAGAAGTGCTTAGCTTTGGGTTCAATCTTGTGATGTCCTTTCCCAGTGACAGTAGGGGCAGCAAGGCACTTATTGTATTGTTGCCATCAAGGCTAACAAGATGGGGTTTTCTTCATATTGCATGAGTCTATCCCTCTACATCATGTCATCTTGCTTAAGGCGTTACTCTGTTTTTAACTTAATACTCTAGATGCATGCTGGATAGCGGTCGATGAGTGGAGTAATAATAGTAGATGCAAGCAGGAGTCGGTCTACTTGTCTCGGACGTGATGCCTATATACATGATCATACCTAGATTTTCTCATAACTATGCGCAATTCTGTCAATTGCTCAACAGTAATTTGTTCACCCACCGTAGAATACTTATGCTCTCGAGAGAAGCCACTAGTGAGACCTATGGCCCCCGGGTCTATCTTCATCATATTAATCTCCTACTACTTAGTTATTTCCTTTGCTATTTAATTTGCCTTTATTTTACTTTGCATCTTTATCACAAAAATACCAAAAATATTATCTTATCATATCTATCAGATCTCACTCTCGTAAGTGGCCTTATTGGGATTGACAACCCCTATTTGCGTTGGTTGCGAGGATTTATTTGTTTTGTGCAGGTACGAGGGACTCGCGCGTAGCCTCCTAATGGATTGATACCTTGGTTCTCAAAAACTGAGGGAAATACTTACGCTACTTTGCTGCATCATCCCTTCCTCTTCGGGGAAAACCAACGCAGTGCTCAAGAGGTAGCAAGAAGGATTTCTGGCGCCGTTGCCGGGGAGGTCTACGCAAAAGTCAACATACCAAGTACCCATCACATACCCTTATCTCCCGCATTACATTATTTGCCATTTGCCTCTCGTTTTACTCTCCCCCACTTCACCCTTGCCGTTTTATTTGCCCTCTCTCTCTATCCTCCCTCCTTTTCTCTATTTGCCTCCTTTTGCCCGCTTGTTTTTTGTTTGCTTGTGTGTTAGTTTGCTTGCTTGTCACGATGGCTCAAGATAATACTAAATAGTGTAACTTCACCAATACCAACAACAATGATTTTATTAGCACTCCGATTGCTCCGCTTACCGATGCTGAATCTTGTGAAATGAATGCTGCTTTGCTGAATCTTGTCACGAAAGATCCGTTTTCCGGCCTTCCTAGTGAAGATGCCGCTACCCATCTAAATAGCTTCGTTGATTTGTGTGACATGCAAAAGAAGTAAGATGTGGATAATGATATTGTTAAATTGAAGCTATTTCCTTTTTCGCTTAGAGATCGTGCTAAAGCTTGGTTTTCGTCTTTGCCTAAAAATAGTATTGATTCATGGAATAAATGCAAAGATGCTTTTATCTCTAAGTATTTTCCTCCCGCTAAGATCATCTCTCTTAGAAACGATATTATGAATTTTAAGCAACTTGATCATGAACATGTTGCACAAGCTTGGGAGAGAATGAAATTAATGATACGTAATTGCCCTACTCATGGTTTAAATTTGTGGATGATTGTTCAGAATTTTTATGCCGGATTGAATTTTGCTTCTAGAAATCTTTTAGATTTGGCCACGGGAGGCACTTTTATGGAAATCACTTTAGGAGATGCTACTAAACTCATAGATAATATTATGGTTAATATTCTCAATGGCATACTAAAAGATCTACTAATAAAAAGGTGCATGCGATAGAAGAAATTGATGTTTTGAGTGGAAAGATGGATGAACTTATGAAATTATTTGCTAATAAGAGTGTTTCTTCTTATCCTAATGATATGCCCTTGTCTACTTCGATTGAGAATAATAATGAATCTATGGATGTGAATCTTTTTGGTAGGAACAATTTTGGTAACAACGCGTATAGAGGAAATTTCAACCCTAGGCCTTATCCTAGTAATCCCTCTAATAATTGTGGTAATTCGTACAACAATTCTTATGGAAATTATAATAAGATGCCCTCTGATTTTGAATCTAATATTAAAGAATTTATTACTTCGCAAAAGAATTTTAATGCTATGATTGAAGAAAAATTGCTTAAGATTGATGATTTGGCTAGGAGCGTTGATAGAATTTCTCTTGATGTTTGATTCTTTGAAACTTAGATCTATTCCACCTAAGCATGACATTAATGAGTCTCTCAAAGCCATGAGAATTTCCATTGATGAGTGCAAAGAAATAACCGCTAGGATGCGTGCTAAGAAAGATGCCTTTATAAGAGCGTGTTCTTCTAGTTCCTATGAAAATAAAGATGAAGATCTAAAAGTTATTGATGTGTCCCCTATTAAATCTTTTTTTGCAATATGAATCTTGATAATTATGGGACTGAATATGATCCACCTTTACCTAGGCGTTCCAAGAATTCAGAATTTGTTGATCTTGATGCTAAATTTGATAAAAGTGGGATTGAAGAAATTAAAACCCTAGATGTTGCTAAACCCACTATTATGGATTTCAAGGAATTTAACTATGAAAATTTCTCTTGGATTGATTGTATTTCCTTGTTGCAATCCGTGCTAAATTCTCCTCACGCTTATAGTCAAAATAAAGCGTTTACTAAACATATCGTGGATGCCTTGATGCAAACTTATGAAGAAAAACTTGAATTGGAAGTTTCTATCCCTAGAAAACTTTATGATGAGTGGGGACCAACTATTAAAATTAAAATTAAAGATCATGAATGCTATGCTTTATGTGATTTGGGTGCAGTATTTCCACGATTCCAAAGACTTTGTGTGATTTGTTAGGTTTCCGTGATTTTGATGATTGCTCTCTAAACTTGCACCTTGCGAATTCCACTATTAAGAAACCCATGGGAAGAATTAATGATGTTCTTATTGTTGCAAATAGTAATTATGTGCCCATAGATTTTATTGTTCTTGACATAGATTTCAATCCTTCATGTCCTATTATTCTTCGTAGACCTTTCCTTAGAACAATTGGTACAATTATTGATATGAAGGAAGGAAATATTAGATTCCAATTTCCATTAAGGAAAGGCATGGAACACTTTCCTAGAAATAAAATTAAATTACCTTATGAATCTATTATGAGAGCCACTTATGGATTGCCTACTAAAGATGGCAATACCTAGATCTATCCTTGCTTGTTATGCCTAGCTAGGGGCGTTAAACGATAGCGCTTGTTGGGAGGCAACCCAATTTTATTTTTATTCCTCGCTTTTTGCTCCTGTTTAGTAATAAATAATTTATCTAGCCTCTGTTTTGGTTGTGTTTTTTGTGTTTAATTAGTGTTTGTGCCAAGTAGAACCGTTGGGAAGACTTGGGGAAAGTCTTGTTGAACTTGCCGTAAAAAACAGAAACTTTAGAGCTCACGAGAACTGCTGTCATTTTTATTTAGAAAGTGATATTTAGTTAATTCTTTTTAAGATGATTAATAGATAAATTCCTCACGTTCATAAATTTATTTTAGAATTTTTGGGGTTCCATATCTTGCGCTAGCTACAGATTACTACAGACTGTTCTGTTTTTGACAGATTCTGTTTTTCGTGTGTTGTTTGCTTATTTTGATGAATCTATGGCTAGTAAAATAGTTTATAAACCATATAGAAGTTGGAATAAAGTAGGTATAACACCAATATAAATAAAGAATGAGTTCATTACAGTACCTTGAAGTGGTCTTTTATTTTCTTTCGCTAACGGAGCTCACGAGATTTTCTACTTTAAGTTTTGTGTTGTGAAGTTTTCAAGTTTTGGGTAAAGATTTGATGGATTATGGAACAAGGAGTGGCAAGAGCCTAAGCTTGGGGATGCCCATGGCACCCCCAAGATAATCTAAGGACACCTAAAAGCCAAAGCTTGGGGATGCCCCGGAAGGCATCCCCTCTTTCGTCTACTTCTATCGGTAACTTTACTTGGAGCTATATTTTTATTCGCCACATGATATGTGTTTTACTTGGAGCGTCTTGTATGATTTGACACTTTGGTTGTTAGTTTACCACAATCATCCTTTCTGTACACACCTTTTGAGAGAGCCATACATGATTTGGAATTTGTTAGAATACTCTATGTGCTTCGCTTATATCTTTTGAGTTATATAGTTTTGCTCTAGTACTTCACTTATATCTTTTAGAGCACGGTGGTGGAATTTTTTTATAGAAACTATTGATCTCTCATGCTTCACTTAGATTATTTTTAGAGTCTTAATAGCATGGTAATTTGCTTAAAATCCTAATATGCTAGGTGTTCAAGATTAGTAAAATTTTCTTAAGAGTGTTTTGAATACTAAGATAAGTTTGATGCTTGATGATTGATTTGAGATATGGAGGTAATAATGTCAAAGTCGTGCTAGTTGAGTAGTTGTGAAATTTAGAAATACTTGTGTTAAAGTTTCCAAGTCCCGTAGCATGCACGTATGGTAAACGTTATGCAACAACTTTGAAACATGAGGTGTTATTTGATTGTCTTCCTTATGAGTGGCGGTCGGGGACGAGTGATGGTCTTTTCCTACCAATCTATCCCCCTAGGAGCATGCGCATAGTACCGAAGTTTTTGATGACTTGTAGATTTTTGCAATAAGTATGTGAGTTCTTTATGACTAGTGTTGAGTCCATGGATTATACGCACTCTCACCCTTCCATCCTTGCTAGCCTCTTCGGTACCGTGCATCGCCCTTTCTCACATTGAGAGTTGGCGCAAACTTCACTGGTGCATCCAAATCCCATGATATGATATGCTCTTTCACACATAAACCTCCTTATATCTTCCTCAAAACAGCCACCATGCCTACCTATTATGGCATTTCCATAGCCATTCCGAGATATATTGCCATGCAACTTTCCATCACTCCGTTCATCATGACACATTCATTATTGTCATATTGCTTAGCATGATCATGTAGTTGACATAGTATTTGTGGAAAAGCCACCGTTCATAATTCTTTCATACATGTCACTCTTGGTCCATTGCATATCTTGATACACCGTCGGAGGCATTCATATAGAGTCATCTTTTGTTCTAGTATCGAGTTGTAATCATTGAGTTGTAAATAAATAGAAGTGTGATGATCATCATTTCCTAGAGCATTGTCCCAAGTGAGGAATAAAAGAAGCGAGAAAGGCCATAAAAAGAGAAGGCCCAAAAAAAGAAAAAAAATGAGAGAAAAAGAGAGAAGGGACAATGTTACTATCCTTTGCCACACTTGTGCTTCAAAGTAGCACCTTAATCTTCATGTTAGAGAGTCTCTTGTTTTGTCACTTTCATATACTAGTGGGAATTTTTCATTATAGATCTTGGCTTGTATATTCCAACAATGGGCCTCCTCAAGTGCCCTAGGTCTTCGTGAGCAAGAAATTGGATGCACACCCACTAGTTTCTTTTGTTGAGCTTTCATACATTTATAGCTCTAGTGCATCTGTTGCATGGCAATCCCTACTCCTTTGCATTAACATCAATCGGTGGGCATCTCCATAGCCCATTGATTAGCCTCGTTAATGTGAGACTTTCTTCTTTTTTGTCTTCTCCGCATAACCCCCCTCATTATATTCTATTCCACCCATAGTGCTATGTCCATGGCTCGCGCTCATATATTCCGTGAAAGTTTATAGGTTTGAGATTACTAAAGTATGAAACAATTGCTTGGCTTGTCATCGGGGTTGTGCATGATGAGAGCATTCTTGTGTGACGAAAATGAAACATGACTAAACCATATGATTTTGTAGGGATGAACTTTCTTTGGCCATGTTATTTTGAGAAGACATAATTGCTTAGTTAGTATGCTTGAAGTATTATTATTTTTATGTCAATATGAACTTTTGTCTTAAATCTTTCGGATCTGAATATGCATACCACAATTAAGAAGAATTACATTAAAATTATGCCAAGTAGCACTCTGCATCAAAAATTCTGTTTTTATCATTTACCTACTCGAGGACGAGCAGGAATTAAGCTTGGGGATGCTTGATACGTCTCCAACGTAACTATAATTTTTGATTGCTCCATGCTATATTATATACTGTTTTGGACATTATTGGGCTTTATTATCCACTTTTATATTATTTTTGGGACTAACCTATTAACTGGAGGCCCAGCCCAGAATTGTTGTTTTTTGCCTGTTTTAGGGTTTCGAAGAAAAGGAATATCAAACGGAGTCTGTCGGTGTCAAAACTGGCGGATCTCGGGTAGGGGGTCCCGAACTGTGCGTCTAGGCCGGATGGTAACAGGAGGCAAGGGACACGAAGTTTTACCCAGGTTCGGGCCCTCTTGATGGAGGTAAAACCCTACGTCCTGCTTGATTAATATTGATGATATGGGTAGTACAAGAGTAGATCTACCACGAGATCGGAGAGGCTAAACCCTAGAAGCTAGCCTATGGTATGATTGTTGTTCTGTATGTTGTCCTACAGACTAAAACCCTCTGGTTTATATAGACACCGGAGAGGGTTAGGGTTACACAAAGTCGGTTACAATGGTAGGAGATCTACATATCCGTATCGCCAAGCTTGCCTTCCACGCCAAGGAAAGTCCCTTCCGGACACGGGACGAAGTCTTCAATCTTGTATCTTCATAGTCCAGGAGTCCGGCTAAAGGTATAGTCCGGCCATCCGGACACCCCCTAATCTAGGACTCCCTTAGTAGCCCCTGAACCAGGCTTCAATGACGACGAGTCCGGCACGCAGATTGTCTTCGGCATTGCAAGGCGGGTTCCTCCTCCAAGTACTTCATAGAAGATTTTGAACACAAAGACAGTGTCCGGCTCTACAAAATAAGTTTCCACATATTGCCATAGAGAGAATAATATTCACACAAATCTAACCTGCTGACGTATTCCATAGTGTGACGCACCACGGCCAAGCCTTTACTTGAATCATTTTATTATCGCACCTCAGCGCGTCATGCGAGGCGGTTTCCTTGGCACGTCTTGTTAAAGCAGAGATCTTGTCCCCTTATTCCGGGATTCTCATCAATACGGGCGTGGGTAACCCAACCGCTTCTAGGACTCCTAGACTATAGGCAAGTCCAAACGGCCACAGAGAGGACGCTTGATATTCACCCTCTTTATAAAGGGACAAGGCTTTTATTTTTTCCCTCCCGTGCTCAATCGAATCCTTCCCCCACCTCAAGCTCAAACACCTAAAGTTCAGGTCAGGTGCTCCATACCTTCAATCATGTCCGGATCTAGCCTTCAAGGCCGATGGGTGCCTTCCTCCGTCACGGAAGAAGACATCAAAAAGTTGAGGGAGGCCAGATATCTGACCGCCGAGGTTTTGCATCGGCTGCCCGAGGGCAGGCCGTCCCCTCCCCAGAACCCAACGAGAACGTCGTGTTCGTCTCCCACTTCCTCTGAGGTCTAGGCCTTGCTCTGGATCCTTTCGTCAGGGGTTTGATGTTTTATTACGGGCTAGATTTCCATGATCTAGCTCTGGACTCCTTTCTTCATATTACGACATTTATTGTCGTGTGTGAGACCTTCCTCCGGGTTACCCCTCACTTTGGCCTGTGGCTCAAGACCTTTGAAGTAAAGTCGAAGATGATCGAGGGGCAACATGCAGCGTGTGGAGGTGCCTCAATATGCAAGATGATGGGAGCTCCATGGCCCAAAGGTTCCATTCTAGAGGTGTCTGAATTGTGGCAATAGGAGTGGTTCTACATCATGGCTCCTAGAAGTGCCAAGTGGGTGGCCGCCCCTGTTTTCCGCTCGGGCCCTCCAGCACAACTGATGTCATGGATCAGCAGAGGTCTGAGCTGGGGTCCAGCCAAGGACGTGCCTATACTGCAAAGCCGCATTCGAGATCTCTTCAATGGAGATTTTAGTTTGGTTGCGGTAATGCAAGTTATGTTGGTTCGTCAAGTCCAACCTTGCAAACGCCGGCCCCTTCGCTTGTGAGAGTTCAATCCCGAGGGACCGCGTGTCATTCAAAATTTCCTCGGCCTGACGCACGAGGAGATGTACAAGTCATTCTTCGGACCTCAGGTAGAGTGTCCGGAAATCACCGAGGACGTGGGCCTGAGCAGTAACCGCGTCGCCGAATAGGTAAGGAATCTTCCGGCCGAACATACTATCTCTCATTTGTTACGAAGTTATTTCTGAGAGTTCGCTTTTTGCCCAGGACTAGCTAACAAAGGCGAAGTTGATTCGGTGTTCGGCCCCCCTCCCTGAGGGTTTGGACAATCCGGTATTGGAAAAGATGCTCCAGGTCGCACCTTGCCCGGAGCCCTTGAAGGAAGATACTGGGGATGATAATACGGGCGGACGCGGGCCCCCAACGCTGCCCATTCTAACCGAGGGAGCGAGCGTCCCCATGAAGGAAGACGACCGGAGGAGGAAAAGGACTGCACCCGGGGATTCGGAAGCCGAAGCTTCCAAATGGGAGAAGAAGTCTCCCACAGAGGGTCCTACCTTGGGGGGTGCCTTTGCCGCACAAAGTCCGCGAGGGGATCAATTCTCCAGCGAGTTGTAAGTGACCCGAAATACTTTAATAGTACAGGTATACCATCTTTTCTTCTGAGAAAATAACCACCGCATATATCTTTGCAGTTCGGGCCTTAGCCCCTCTCAAATGAGCTCGTCTTCGGGGGATCTTCTTCTAGAGATGATGGAGAGCGAAATGCCTCCTCTGGACTCCTCCGCTCCGGAAGCGGGCGACCCCGAAGTGTCGTCGCGGAGGGCCTCTCCGAGTCCAGTGAGGCCAGAAGATAATCCCATTGACCCCTGAAGCTCCCAGTGTCCGGCTCCCGAAGAGAGCGGACAAAAGAGTCCGGCACCATCTGGTGTGCGATCGGATGTTCTGAGGGAGTTGGTGGGGCGAGTGGCCATCTCAGATGAACACCGTGTGCTGATGAATACGGTGATGGAGAGAATCTCGTCCGCTGAAAGCGGATTACATGAAGCTTTTATGAGTCTACTGACAGGCTTTGAGGTACGTAAAATAATGTATGATACTCCTGCACATGCTAGGTGTGCCCTATGTAGATAGTAGCCCCTGAGACTCTGGTTGTCATCGGAAACGACGACGAACAGAGGATCATATTCCTAGGTAATAACCATACTGCCTCTATGTGCAGGTGATGGAAGTTCCGGTGGCTAGCCGGACTAGCGAGTCTGCCCATT
The DNA here is from genome assembly GCF_002162155.2 of Triticum dicoccoides. Lineage (NCBI taxonomy): Eukaryota > Viridiplantae > Streptophyta > Magnoliopsida > Poales > Poaceae > Triticum > Triticum dicoccoides. Next base: position 123,449,746 of record NC_041380.1, on the reverse strand, counting down.
TAAAACGGCAGTTGGATGCGGCGGACGCCGACATCGAGCTTGTTAACAAAAGGCTTGACGAGGCACAGGGTAAGTGTCATTATCTGGTAAACGCCACATAGTAAGAGCAGCATGATGCCAGCATCTTTGATATGTTGTGACTGCAGATGGAGCTGCCATTGTTGAAGCCTTGCGGGCAGAACTTGCCCGAGCCAAGGAACAAGCGAGGTTTAGTAATGCGGTTGCTTTGAAGGCGGCCGAAGAGTTGAAGGCCGAGAAGGCCGCGCATGGCGAGAGCCGAGATAAGATGGCCAAGATGGCCATAGAATTAAAAGCCGCCGCCGACTGTTGCCGGGTTCTTGAAAAGGAAAACCTAGCGAAGGCATCGGACCTTGAGAAGGCTGTTGCGACGAAAAAAGACATCCGCTCTGCTATGAGGGTGAAGAAGGAGGAGCTGCGGGAAGCCGGGGATATTGTAGCTGGGAAATCCTTTATGTTGCGGAGGAAGTTCGGAGATCCACGATATGCCTCTCTGGATCGGCTGTGGAGTTCGGAGGATGTGTATATGGATTTGGTGGCGAGCGCTGCCGATGTGGCCAAGTACTTCCAGGGTCAGACGGACCGTGAAGTGGACCAGCTGTTTTGGACACAATTCCATTCTCCCGAGTGTCCGCTTTCATTGACTGGCCAATTAGCCGAATGGGCCGAACTGAATAGGTTGTCCGGACTCGCCATGAGGTCTATTGTGGATCAGCTATGGCCGGAAAGGCCAAAACCGAACAGCTATTTCAGCTTGGTGCAGCAGCTCCTTGACGTGCTGCCACGCATTGATGCGATGAAGAGGTCGGCGTGCATTGAGGGCTCAAGGATGGCCTTTGAGCGTGTTAAAGCATACTGGGCGGAGATGGATGCTACCACTGTTGCAGTGCGGGATTCGGCCATAGGCCGAATGGCTGCTGAGCACTACTTTGAAGAAGTTCTTGAGGGTGCTCGTTTGATAGAGACCCAGTGCTCAAAAAATATTATGTTTGAGTCATATGTAATCTCATTGTAAGCAAAATGCTTTTATAAATTTTTTATAAGGCTATTTTTATACTTTTGCCTGGAAGTAATATGATGCCTCTTGGGCGGCCGTTTATGTATACATGTGTATAACCTGAAAGATTACAGCCGTCGGCTTCAACCCCCACGCATATAATGGGGAGGTGCTCGCAAAAAACACGCGTTCACACTTAACCCAACGTCTTGGTCCTATGAGGTGATAGCGAAGCGAGCGAGGCAACCAGACTATAATGCTTTAGCACTTTCACTTAGCCATAGGAGTTTGACAGTGGGGCTACTAGATAGCCCCTGGTGGCTCCGCACTCTCCCGATCCCGGGGTGCGTACATGCCTGACCGGAAAACGGCCCTTCATTAAGGCGGAGGAATTCTAACATTCCAACAGGTCATCGAGTGGTTGACCAGTCTCACGCTATATCATGACAGTCAGTTTTCGGCTTTCTCTACTGAGGTGCTCGTTTGGATGAACCAGGGCACAATCACAGTAGTTCTCCTGGTGCTACCTTAGCCGGTAAAGCGGAATGTAAGGCACCAAAACACAGGAGCCGGGCAAACCCAACATTTGACCAAAGACAATGATTCGGAGCTGATGCATATAGGGCCAAACTCGCGACACCGAACACTCCCTAAGGTATTCGGTCTTTGTGGTATAAACCGGGCCTAAATAATGGCCTTTGTAAGAAGCCCCTTGTGTCCAGGTACGTGCATTGTTCTGGCGTGGCCACATGCCAAGACGTCAGCATCCTTCTAAACGGTGGACATGTATCAACAAGAGACAGTAAAAAAGGTTTACGTAGGGTCTTAATCTAAAAAGAATCCTTAGAGCGGGTCCCTGCTGCACGTCTGCGCATGTGTCTCCGTTGTGCCGTATCCTGGACGGGTGTAGCACGATGATCGTCTGTAAAAGAGAGGAATTTAGGTTAAAAAGTTGTCGTGCAAAAAGATAGTTTTTAAAGAAACCATGTATAATTCAAGATGAGAAAAAATTTCCACTTGTCTGCACGCGTTGAGCCCCTTGTATTGACAAATAGGGGTGTGACCATTTATTCGGTATAAATAGCGGCGCCGGACTTGATTTGGTCCGGGCGCCTTGGCAGCCGCACTCTCTTCGGCGCGCAGAGATCGCTTGATATTTCCGTTCACTGAAATGATGCCACGTGGACCGGGCATCTTGAGTGTGAGGGAGGCATAGTGTGGTATTGCATTAAAGCGAGCGAAAGCTTCACGTCCGAGCAGTGCTTGATAGCCACTTTGGAACGGAGCGATGTGGAAGGTTAAATGCTCGCGACGGAAGTTATCGGGGGAGCCGAATATAACTTGTAGTAGGAGGGAGCCCGTACAACGAGCCCCTGGGCCTGGCGTTACTCCTTTAAAGGAAGTATTGTTATGGCGAATGTTTGTTGGGTCTAACCCCATCCCACGGATTGTATCCTGATATATTAGGTTTAGATTGCTGCCACCGTCCATCAAGACTCGTGTGAAGTGATATCCGCCAATTACTGGGTCTAATACCAGGGCAGCCCATCCTGCGTGTCGGATACTTGCTGAGTAATCGCGATGGTCGAAAGTGATCGGTTGAGACGACCAGTGGCAGGACTTCGCGGTGACAGGCACTTGGGTATATTTTCCAGGGAGTGCCGCGTTGTTTTTTCCCTTGATCACGTGTAACACATTTACTGTTTTGACTTCTGGTGGAAATTTCTTTTGTTCCCCAGTGTCTTGCTTGGGAGGCTCGTCCTCGTCTTCACTTGGTGTATCCTCCCCCTTGTGTACGGCGTTGAGCTTGCCGGACTGCTTGAAGACCCAACATTCTCTGTGGGTATGATTAGCAGGTTTACCAGGGGTACTATGGATCTGACATACTTGGTCCAGAATTTTGTTGAGGCTGGACAATTCATCCCTGGTGCCTTTAGTGGGCGGCTTTTGCTGACCTGGCCGAGAGCTTTTGAATCCGGCGTTTACTGCCGTGCCCTTCGTGCTGTCTTCTTTATTCCAGCGTTTGTTATTGCTGTTGCGCCGTGATTTCCCGTTTCCATCTCTAACTTCAGATGTACTGGGGTCGCTGGTGCTGCATCTGGCTAGCCAGCTGTCCTCACCCGCGCAAAAGCGGGTCATGAGGCTTGTTAATGTGGCCATCGTTCTCGGCTTATTTTGGCTGAGGTGTCTGGCGAGCCATTCGTCACGAACGCTATGCTTAAAAGCTGCCAAGGCTTCGGCGTACGGATAGTCGACAATCTGGTTCTTTTTAGTAAGAAACCTGTTCCAAAGCTTTCGGACTGACTGTCCGGGCTGTTGAGTTATATGACTCAAATCGTCCGCATCCGGAGGTCGGACATAAGTCCCTTGAAAATTTGCCCGAAAGGCGTCTTCGAGCTCTTCCCAACTTCCAATGGAGCTTTAGGGGAGGCCTTTAAGCCAGTGACGAGCTGGCCCTTTCAGCTTGAGGGGTAAGTACTTGATGGCGTGGAGATCATCTCCTCGAGCCATATGGATATGAAGGATGTAGTCCTCAATCCAGACCCCAGGGTTTGTTGTTCCGTCATATGTCTCTATGTTTACAGGTTTGAATCCCTCTGGAAATTCATGGTCCAGCACCTCATCGGTGAAACATAGGGGGTGTGCGGCACCCCTGTAGCTGGGTGTACCGCATTGTTCGGATGTTTGTTGTGTTGCATTGTATGCTGGGGCGCGCTTGCGTGGTCCATAGATGGATCTTGTTGCGCCGTACTTTGGGTGCGAGCCCTCTCCTGGGTCGCGTGTTGTATTGTGAGTGGCGTTGTATGCCGCTCTGTGTTGGTAGAGGTGTCGTCTATCCGGCCAGGTGGCTGCCTTGATATTTGGTTGTGGGGGGTCTGAGGCCTCCTCATCGAATTCAGGTATTAGCTTCCGCTTTGGGTAGCTCTTGGAGGGGCGATTGTTGCCGTACCTCACTGTTGTGTTGAGTATTTTACTCCATCTGATTTGGAGTGTGTCTTGCGCAGCCTTGAGCCTTTGCTTCTGCGTTTTAAGACTCCTCGCGGTGGCAACAAGCCTTTTATGGGCATTCTGCTGCTCCGGGTGCCTGTCCGGCGTTATGTCGTCCGGACCATTATCCTTGATAGAATTTGTTTGTTCGATTTGATTATCCGGATTGCCGTTGTCCGGCAGCGGTTCGCCCTGCTCCAGTGCTGGGTCTGTGTGATCATTATTTCTGTCGAGGCGGGATTTGGGGCGGCGCTTGCGTCGCCGCTTTGACTGCTTCTCGAGGGAACAAGCCTTCGGTGCGTCCTTCCGCTCCTTGTCGTCATCTTTTGGTGCTTCCACCATGTATACGTCATATGACGAGGTGGCTTTCCAGGGCCCAATAGGCGCTGGTTCCTCATCGTCTCCTTCATCGGCGTCCATACCGTCGATGTCTTCAGAGTCGAAGTCGAGCATGTCGGTTAAATCGTCGACAGTGGCTACAAAGTGGGTGGTGGGTGGGCTTTGAATTTCTTCATCGTCCGTATCCCAACCTTGCTGACAGTAGTCCGGCCAGGGCTCTCCTGATAAAGAGAGAGACTTTAGTGTCTTCATAATATCGCCAAAAGGCGAGTGCTGAAAGATGTCCGCGGCAGAAAACTCCATGATCGGCGCCCAATCGGATTTGATCGGCAGGGGCGCGGAGGGTTCGGAGTCCGGAGAAGACTCCAGCTCCTTGGGGTCACGAGTCTCGCGGAGTGCGGGGCTGGTGTTTGGCTCAATCGCTGTTGGGATCACAGCCCCCGAGGCGGCGTCCAACCACCCATCCTTGATCGGCACAGTTGGCTCCGAATTAAGGGTCGAAGCCGATGCGGGTGCGGCCTCCAGGGCACTGTTCGGCGGCAGAGCTAGATCATGCTCATCGTGACAGTGCGGCGCGCTCGGCAGTGCCTCGAATCCGTCGAAGATCAAGTCCCCGCGGATGTCAGCTGTGTAGTTGAAACTTCCAAATCTGACCTGACGGCCAGGGGCATAGCTTTCGATCTGCTCCAGATGGCCAAGTGAATTGGCCCGCAGTGCGAAGCCGCCGAAGACGAAGATCTGTCCGGGGAGGAAGGTCTCTCCCTGGACTGCATCGCTATTGATGATCGTAGGAGCCATCAAGCGTAACGGCGACGACACAGAGGAACTCTCAATGAAAGCACCGATATCGGTGTCAAAACCGGCAGATCTCGGGTAGGCGGTCCCGAACTATGCGTCTAGGCCGGATGGTAACAGGAGGCAAGGGACACGAAGTTTTACCCAGGTTCGGGCCCTCTTGATGGAGGTAAAACCCTACGTCCTGCTTGATTAATATTGATGATATGGGTAGTACAAGAGTAGATCTACCACGAGATCGAAGAGGCTAAACCCTAGAAGCTAGCCTATGGTATGATTGTTGTTCTGTATGTTGTCCTACGGACTAAAACCCTCCGGTTTATATAGACACCGGAGAGGGTTAGGGTTACACAAAGTCGGTTACAATGGTAGGAGATCTACATATCCATATCGCCAAGCTTGCCTTCCACGCCAAGGAAAGTCCCTTCCGGACACGGGACGAAGTCTTCAATCTTGTATCTTCATAGTCCAGGAGTCCGGCTGAAGGTATAGTCCGGCCATCCGGGCACCCCCTAATCCAGGACTCCCTCAGAGTCCAAACGGAATGAAACCTTTGGGAACGTGATTTTCTCAACGAACAAGACCTGGGAGACTTGGACCCTACGTCAAGAAAGAAAAGAGGAGGCCACGAGGTAGGGGG
>NC_041380.1:123424926-123443744 GCF_002162155.2 Triticum dicoccoides | reverse complement strand
TGCCCTCCACCCTCGTGGGCCCCCTATTGCTCCACCGACGTACTCCTTCCTCCTATATATATACCTACGTACCCCCAAACGATCAGATACGGAGCCAAAACCCTAATTCCACTGCCGCAACTTTCTGTATCCACGAGATCCCATCTTGGGGCCTGTTCCGGAGCTCCGCCGCAGGGGGCATCGATCGCGGAGGGCTTCTACATCAACACCATAGCCCCTCTGATGAAGTGTGAGTAGTTTACCTCAGACCTACGGGTCCATAGTTAGTAGCTAGATGGCTTCTTCTCTCTTTTTGGATCTCAATACAATGTTCTCCCCCTCTCTTGTGGAGAACTATTCAATGTAATCTTCTTTTTGCGGTGTGTTTGTTGAGATCGATGAATTGTGGGTTTATGATCAAGTCTATCTATGAATAATATTTGAATCTTCTCTGAGTTCTTTTATGTATGATTGGTTATCTTTGCAAGTCTCTTTGAATTATCAGTTTGGTTTGGCCTACTAGATTGATCTTTCTTGCAATGGGATAAGTGCTTAGCTTTGGGTTCAATCTTGCGGTGTCCTTTCCCAGTGACAGTAGGGGCAGCAAGGCACGTATTGTGTTGTTGCCATTGAGGATAACAAGATGGGGTTTTCTTCATATTGCATTAGTCTATCCCTCTACATCATGTCATCTTGCTTAAGGCATTACTCTGTTTTTAACTTAATACTCTAGATGCATGCTGGATAGCGGTCGATGAGTGTAGTAATAGTAGTAGATGCAGGCAGGAGTCGGTCTACTTGTCTCGGACGTGATGCCTATATACATGATCATACCTAGATATTCTCATAACTATGCTCAATTCTGTCAATTGCTCAACAGTAATTTGTTCACCCACTGTAGAATACTTATGCTCTCGAGAGAAGCCACTAGTGAAACCTATGGCCCCCGGGTCTATCTTCATCATATTAATCTCCTACTACTTAGTTATTTCCTTTGCTATTTACTTTGCCTTTATTTTACTTTGCATCTTTATCACAAAAATACCAAAAATATTAGCTTATCATATCTATCAGATCTCACTCTCGTAAGTGGCCTTATAGGGATTGACAACCCCTATTTGCATTGGTTGCGAGGATTTATTTGTTTTGTGCAGGTACGAGGGACTCGCGCGTAGCCTCCTACTGGATTGGTACCTTGGTTCTCAAAAACTGAGGGAAATACTTACGCTACTTTGCTGCATCATCCCTTCCTCTTCGGGGAAAACCAACGCAGTGCTCAAGAGGTAGCAGTTGGCAGGGAAGGATGTGGCGGAAGAGTATCACCTGAATCACGTTTGTGAGACCGATGTTCAAACCCAACATGTTGGAGATGCGTTTCTGCAACATTGGCACCTCCGGTTGGGACCCCCAATCAAGGCCCTTAGCGGTCCATGAGGTGAATCTCATGGGGGGTCCGGATCTTAAGTCAGGCGTGGCCGCCTAGTTGGTGTTGAGGGGTTCGGTAATGTAGAACCACTCCTGCTGCCACACCATGACTGTCTCCACAAATGCCCCTTTGGGCCAGGCGTCATTGGAAAGCTTGCTTACCATAGCCCCGCCGCAGTTTGCGTGCTGCCCGTCGACCACCTTCAGCTTCAGATTGAAGACCTTGAGCCACAAGCCAAAGTGTGGGAGGATGCGGAGAAGAGCCTCACACACGACGATGAACGCCGATATGTGGAGGAACGAATTTCGGGCTAGATCGTGGAAATCTAGCCCGTAATAGAACATGAGGCCTCGGATGAAGGGGTGGAGGGGAAACCCTAGCCCTCGCGGGAAATGGGGAATGAACATGACCCTCTCGCCAGACTCCGGAGTGGGGATAACCTGATCTTTGTCTGGGAGCCTGTGCGCGATATCCGTGGACAGATAGACCGCGCTTCAGAGCTCCTTGATGTCCTTCTCACTGACGGAGGAGGTCTGCCACTTGCCCTTGGAACCGGACCCAGCCATTGATACGTCTCCACGTATCTACTTGCCAAACACTTTTGCCCTTGTTTTGGACTCTAACTTGCATGATTTGAATGGAACTACCCCGGACTGACACTGTTTTCAGCAAAATTGCCATGGTGTTATTTTTGTGCAGAAATAAAAGTTCTTGGAATGACTTGAAAATCAACGGAGATTATTTTTGGAATATATAAAAAATACTGGCGAAAGAATCAAGGCCAGGGGGCCCACACCCTGACCACGAGGGTGGGGGCGCGCCTACCCCCCTAGGCACGCCCATGCCTCGTGGGCCCCCTGGTGCTCCTCTGACCTCAACTCCAACTCTATATATTCGTGTTCGGGGAGAAAAAAATCAGAGAGAAGGATTCATCGCGTTTTATGATGCGGAGCTGCCGCCAAGCCCTAATCTCTCTCGGGAGGGCTGATCTGGAGTCCGTTCGGGGCTCCGGAGAGGGGAATCCGTCGCCATCGTCATCATCAACCTTCCTCCATCGCCAATTTCATGATGCTCACTGCCGTGCGTGGGTAATTCCATCATAGGCTTGCTGGACAGTGATGGGTTGGATGAGATTTATCTTGTAATCGAGTTAGTTTTGTTAGATTTTGATCCCTAGTATCCACTATGTTGTGAGATTGATGTTGCTATGACTTTGCTATGCTTAATGCTTGTCACTGGGGCCCGAGTGCCATGATTTAAGATATGAACCTATTATGTTTTCATGAATATATGTGAGTTCTTGATCCTATCTTGCAAGTCTATAGTCACCTATTATGTGTTATGATCCGTTAACCCCGAAGTGACAATAATCGGGATACTTACCGGTGATGACTGTAGTTTGAGGAGTTCATTTATTCACTATGTGTTAATGCTTTGGTCCGGTACTCTATTAAAAGGAGGCCTTAATATCCCTTAGTTTCCAATAGGACCCCGCTGCCATGGGAGGGTGGGGCAAAATATGTCATGCAAGTTCTTTTCCATAAGCATGTATGACTATATTCGGAATACATGCCTACATTACATTGATGAACTGGAGCTAGTTCCGTGTCACCCTAGGTTATAACTATTGCATGAGGAATGGCATCCGACATAACTATCCATCATTGATCCATTGCCTACGAGATTTTCACATATTGTTCTTCGCTTATTTACTTTTCCGTTGCTACTGTTACAATCACTATAAAACCAAAAATATTACTTTTGCTACCGTTACCACTATTATCATATTACTTTGCTACTAAATACCTTGTTGTAGATATTAAGTTTCCAGGTGTGGTTGAATTGACAACTCAGCTGCTAATACTTGAGAATATTCTTTGGCTCCCCTTGTGTCGAATCAATAAATTTGGGTTAAATACTCTACCCTCGAAAATTGTTGTGATCCCCTATACTTGTGGGTTATCAAGACTATTTTCTAGCACCGTTGCCAGGGAGCATAGCTCTATTCTTTGAGTCACTTGGGATTTATATCTGCTAGTCACTATGAAGACCTTGAGAGATCAAAGAACCAAGATTTTTCCCTGAACTACGAGGGGAGGTAAGGAACTGCCATCTAGCTCTGCACTTGATTCACCTTCTGTTTTGAGTAAACTTGCGACACCTACATCTTCTATTCATTCTGATATGTCGCATGCTATTGATGATGCCACTTCTGCTTTGCATGATACTTATGACGAAACTACTTCTATACTTGATAATGTTGTGCCACTAGGTGAATTTCTTGATGAACAACTGGCTAGGGTTAGAGAGAATGAAATTATTGAAAGTGATAATATTGAAGAAAGTGATGATGAAGATTCTCCCCCTGGATATGAATTGCCTGTTGTTCCTAAGGGTTATGTTATGGATGAAGAAACTGCTAGAGACTTTCTTGCTTGCAATGATAGATCTGATCTTAAGAAATTATTAGCTAAGCTTAAAGAAAAGTCTTTGAATGCTAGAATGAAATATGACCCTGCTTTTGCTACTTCACCTATCTTTATTACTGACAAGGATTATGATTTCTCCGTCGATCCTGAGTTAATTACTTTGGTTGAATCTGATCCTTTTTATGGCTATGAATCTGAAACAGTCGTGGCAAATCTTACTAAATTAAATGATATAGCCACGAAAACCCTGTTTACTCATGATGAGAAAACTCGCTATTACTTTGTCCCTAAGTTGTTTCTGTTCTCATTAAAGGGTGATGCTAAAACATGGTTTAATTCTCTTGATCCTGGTTGTGTGCGTAGTCCCCAGGATATGATTTATTACTTCTCTGCTAAATTTTTCCCAGCTCATAAGAAACAAGCTGCCTTAAGGGAAATATATAATTTTATGCAAATTGAAGAAGAGAGTCTCCCACAAGCTTGGGAGAGGCTTCTCCAATTACTTAATGCTTTGCCTGATCATCCTCTCAAGAAAAATGAAATAATTGATATATTCTATAATGGACTAACCGATGCTTCTAGAAACTACCTGGATAGTTGTGCTGGTTGTGTTTTCAGGGAAAGAACTGTTGATCAAGCTGAATTGCTATTGAATAATATGTTGAGTAATGAAAACGATTGGACACTTCCTGAACCAACTCCTAAGCCAACTCTGAAGAAAAGGGGTATTCTATTTCTCAGTCCTGAAGATATGCAAGAGGCAAAGAAATCTATGAAAGAAAAAGGTATTAAAGCTGAAGATGTTAAGAATTTACCAGCTATTGAAAAAATACATGGTCTTGATAACCCGACACAGGTAGTAAAGGTAAATTATCTCTATAGATATGATAAAGCTGAAATCCCATCTACTAAGTTTGCTAGCCAATGCTTAGATGAGTTTGACGACTTTATGGTTAGGCAAGAAGACTTTAATGCTTATGTTGGTAGACAATTGAAATGCAATGCGTGTATGATTGAACACTTGAGTGATTATATGTCTAGAGTTAAAGGTGAACTTAAACTTATTAGTAAACATGCTTCTATGGTTACCACTCAAGTAGAACAAGTACTTAAGGCTCAGAATGATTTGCTCAACGAATTAAATAATAAGAAAAGGATAATGATGTTAGAGTTATGACTAGAGGGGGTAAAATGACTTGAGAACCTTTGTATCCTGAGGGCCGCCCTAAGAGAATTGAGCAAGATTCTTAGAGAACTAATGTTGATGCACCTAGTTCTTCTAAGAAGAAGAAGAAGAAAAATGATAGGACTTTGCATGCTTCTAGTGAACCTGTTGTTGACACACCTGAGAATCCAAATGATATTTCTATTTCTGATGCTGAAACACAATCTAGTAATGAACATGAACCTAGTGATAATATTAATGATGATGTTCATTTTGATGCTCAACCTAGCAATGATAATGATGTAGAGATTGAACCTGTTGTTGATCTTGATAACCCACAATCAAAGAATCAATGTTATGATAAGAGAGACTTCATTGCTAGGAAGCACGATAAAGAAAGAGAACCATGGGTTCAGAAACCCATGCCTTTTCCTCCTAACCCATCAAAGAAAAAGGATGATGAGGATTTTGAGCGCTTTGCTGAAATGATTAGACCTATCTTTTTGCATATGTGTTTGACTGATATGCTTAAAATGAACCCTTATGCTAACTACATGAAGGATATTGTTACTCATAAAAGAAAGATATCGGAAGCTGAAATTTCCACCATGCTTGCTAATTACACTTTTAAGGGTGGAATACCAAAGAAACTTGGAGATCCAGGAGTACCAACTATACCATGCTCCATTAAAACAAACTATGTTAAAACTGCTTTATGTGATCTTGGAGCCGGTGTTAGTGTTATGCCTCTCTCTTTATATCATAGACTTGATTTGAATAAGTTGACACCTACTGAAATATCTTTGCAAATGACTAATAAATCAACTGCTATACCTATCGGTATTTGTGAGGATGTGCCTGTTGTGGTTGAAAGCGTTACTATTTTAACGGACTTTGTTATTCTTGATATTCCTGAGGACGGTAGTATGTCGATTATCCTTGGAAGACCCTTTTTGAATACTATAGGGGCTGTTATTGATTGCAACAAAGGCAATGTCACTTTTCATGTTAATGGTAATGAGCATATGGTACATTTTTCGAGGAAATAACCTCAAGTCCATCGTATCAATTCTATTGGAAAAATTTCAACAATCATTATTGGAGGTTTTGAATTTCCTCTTCCTACTATCAAGAAGAAATATGATATTCTTATTGTTGGGGATATGCATATCCCTGCTACCTCTTGAGCACTTGCGTTGGTTTTCCCTTGAAGAGGAAAGGGTGGTGCAGCAAAGTAGCATAAGTATTTCCCTCGGTTTTTGAGAACCAAGGTATCAATCTAGTAGGAGGCTACGCGCGAGTCCCTGCACCTACACAAAACAAATAAATCCTCGCAACCAACGCGATAAAGGGTTTTCAATCCCAACACGGTCACTTACGAGAGTGAGATCTGATAGATATGATAAGGTAATATTTTTGGTATTTTTATGATAAAGATGCAAAGTAAAATAAAAGGCAATGAAAATAACTAAGTATTGGAAGATTAATATGATGAAGATAGACCCGGGGGCCATAGGTTTCACTAGTGGCTTCTCTCAAGAGCATAGATATTTTACGGTGGGTGAACGAATTACTGTTGAGCAATTGACTGAATTGAGCATAGTTATGAGAATATCTAGGTATGATCATGTATATAGGCATCACGTCCAAGACAAGTAGACCGACTCCTGCCTGCATCTACTACTATTACTCCACACATCGACTGCTATCCAGCATGCATCTAGAGTATTAAGTTCATAAGAACAGAGTAACACCTTAAGCAAGATGACATGATGTAGAGGGATAAATTCATGCAATATGATAAAAACCTCATCTTGTTATCCTCGATGGCAACAATACAATGCGTGCCTTGCTGCCCCTACTGTCACTGGGAAAGGACACCGCAAGATTGAACCCAAAGCTAAGCACTTCTCCCATTGCAAGAAAGATCAATCTTGTAGGCCAAACCAAACTGATAATTCGAAGAGACTTGCAAAGATAACCAAACATACATAAAAGAATTCAGAGAAGATTCAAATATTGTTCATAGATAAACTTGATCATAAACCCACAATTCATCGGTCTCAACAAACACACCGCAAAAGAAGATTACATCGAATAGATCTCCACAAGAGAGGGGGGGAACTTTGTATTGAGATCCAAAAAGAGAGAAGAAGCCATCTAGCTAATAACTATGGACCCAAAGGTCTGAGATAAACTACTCACACTTCATCGGAGAGGCTATGGTGTTGATGTAGAAGACCTCCGTGATCGATGCCCCCTCCGGTTGGAGCTCCGGAATAGGCCCCAAGATGGGATCTCGTGGATACAGAAAGTTACGATGGTGGAATTAGGGTTTTGCCTCCGTATCTGATCGTTTGGAGGTACGTAGGTATATATAGGAGGAAGAAGTACGTCGGTGGAGCAATAAGGGGGCCCATGAGGGTGGAGGGCGCGCCTAGGGGGGTAGGCGCGCCCCCTACCTCGTGGCCTCCCTGTTGGTTGCTTGATGTAAGGTCCAAGTCTCCTGGATCATGTTCGGTGAGAAAATCACGTTCCCAAAGGTTTCATTCCATTTGGACTCCGTTTGATATTCCTTTTCTTCGAAACCCTAAAATAGGCAAAAAAAACAGCAATTCTGGGCTGGGCCTTCGGTTAATAGGTTAGTCCCAAAAATAATATAAAAGTGTATAATAAATCCCAATAATGTACAAAATAGTAGATAATATAGCATTGAGCAATCAAAAATTATAGATACGTTGGAGACGTATCAAGCATCCCCAAGCTTAATTCCTGCTCGTCCTCGAGTAGGTAAATGATAAAAATAGAATTTTTGATGTGGAATGCTACTTGGCATATTTTCAATGTAATTCTTCTTAATTGTGGTATGTATATTTAGATATGAAAGATTCAAGACAAAAGTTTAATATTGACATAAAAATAATAATACTTCAAGCATACTAACTAAGCAATTATGTCTTCTCAAAATAACATGGCGAAAGAAAGTTATCCCCACAAAATCATATAGTCTGGCTATGCTCTATCTTCACCACACAAAGTATTTTAATCATGCACAACCCCGATGACAAGCCAAGCAATTGTTTCATACTTTTGGTGTTCTTAAACTTTTTCAATCTTCATGCAATACATGAGCGTGAGCCATGGACATAGCACTTTAGGTGGAATAGAATGGTGGTTGTGGAGGAGACAAAAAGGAGAAGATAGTCTCACATCAACTAGACGTATCAACGGGCTATGGAGATTCCCATCAATAGATATCAATGTGGGTGAGTAGGGATTTCCAGGCAACGGATGCACTAGAGCTATAAGCATATGAAATCTCAAAAAGAAACTAAGTGGGTGTGCATCCAACTTGCTTGCTCACGAAGACCTAGGGCATTTTGAGGAAGCCCATCATTGGAATATACAAGCCAAGTTCTATAATGAAAAATTCTCACTAGTATATGAAAGTGATAACATAGGAGACTCTCTATCATGAAGATCATGGTGCTACTTTGAAGCACAAGTGTGGTAAAAGGATAGTAGCATTGTCCCTCCTCTCTTTTTCTCTCATATATATATACATATATTATTTTTATTTGGGCCTTTTCTCTTTTTTATGGCCTCTTTTTTTCGTCCGGAGTGTCATCCCAACTTGTGGGGCAATCATAGTCTCCATCATCCTTTCCTCACTGGGACAATGCTCTAATAATGATGATCATCACACTTTTATTTTCTTACAACTCAAGAATTACAATTCGATACTTAGAACAAGATATGACTCTATATGAATGCCTCCGGCGGTGTACCGGGATATGCAATGACTTATGAGTGACATGTATGAAAGAATTATAAACGGTGGCTTTGCCACAAATACGATATCAACTACATGATCATGCAAAGCAATATGACAATGATGAAGCGTGTCATAGTAAACTGAACGGTGGAAAGTTGCATGGCAATATATCTTGGAATGGCTATGGAAATGCCATGATAGGTAGGTATGGTGGCTGTTTTGAGGAAGGTATATGGTGGGTGTATGATACCGGCGAAAGGTGCGCGGTATTAGAGAGGCTAGCAATGGTGGAAGGGTGAGAGTGTGTATGATCCATGGACTCAACATTAGTCATAAATAACTCATATACTTATTGCAAAAATCTACAAGTTATCAAAGCAAAGTATTACTCGCATGCTCCTAGGGGGATAGATTGGTAGGAAAACATCATCGCTCGTCCCCGACCGCCACTCATAAGGAAGACAATCAATAAATAAATCATGCTCCGACTTCATCACATAACGGTTCACCATGTGTGCATGCTACGGGAATCACAAACTTTAACACAAGTATTTCTAAAATTCACAACTAATAAACTAGCATGACTCTAATATCACCATCTCCATATCCAAAACAATTATCAAGTATCAAACTTCTCATAGTATTCAACACACTCATAAGAGAATTTTATTATTAATCTTGTATACCTAGCATATTAGGATTATTTAAGAAAATAACCATGCTATTTAAGACTCTCAAAATAATCTAAGTGAATCATGAGAGATCAATAGTTTCTATAAAACAAATCCACCACTGTGCTTTGAAAGGTATAAGTGAAGCACTAGAGCAAAACTATATAACTCAAAAGATATAAGTGAAGCACATAGAGTATTCTAATAATTTTCGAATCATGTGTGTCTCTCTAAAAAGGTGTGTACAGCAAGGATGATTGTGGTAAACTAACAAATAAAGACTGAAATCATACAAGACGCTCCAAGCAAAACACATATCATGTGGTTAATAAAAATATAGCTCCAAGTAAAGTTACCGATAGAATTAGACGAAATAGGGGATGCCATCTGGGGCATCCCCAGGCTTTGGCTTTTAGGTGTCCTTAGATTATCTTGGGGGTGCCATGGGCATCCCCAATCTTAGGCTCTTGCCACTCCTTGTTCCATAATCCATCAAATCTTTACCCAAAACTTGAAAACTTCACAACACAAAACTTAAAGTAGAAAATCTCGTGAGCTCCGTTAGCGAAACAAAACAAAAGATCACTTCAAGGTACTGTAATGAACTCATTATTTATTTATATTGGTGTTAAACCTACTGTATTCCAACTTCTCTATGGTTTATAAACTATTTTACTAGCCATAGATTCATCAAAATAAGCAAACAACACACGAAAAACAGAATCTGTCAAAAATAGAACAGTCTGTAGTAATCTGTAGCTAGCGCAAGATCTGGAACCCCAAAAATTCTAAAATAAATTTATGAACGTGAGGAATTTATCTATTAATCATCTTAAAAAATAATTAACTACATATCACTTTCCAAATAAAAATGATAGCAGTTCTCGTGAGCTCTAAAGTTTCTGTTTTTTACAGCAAGATATCAAGACTTTCCCCAAGTCTTCCCAACGGTTCTACTTGGCACAAACACTAACTAAACACAAAAAACACAACCAAAACAGAGGCTTGATAAATTATTTATTATTAAACAGGAGCAAAAATCAAGTAATAAAAATAAAATTGGGTTGCCTCCCAACAAGCGCTATCGTTTAACGCCCCTAGCTAGGCATAAAAAGCAAGGATAGATCTAGGTATTGCCATCTTTGGTAGGAAATCCATAAGTGGCTCTCATAATAGATTCATAAGGTAATTTAATTTTCTTTCTAGGAAAGTGTTCCATGTCTTTCCTTAACGGAAGTTGGAATCTAATATTTCCTTCCTTCATATCAATAATTGCACCAATCGTTCTAAGGAAAGGTCTACCAAGAATAATAGGACATGAAGGATTGCAATCTATATCAAGAACGGTAAAATCTACGGGCACATAATTCCCATTTGTAACAATAAGAACATCATTAATTCTTCCCATAGGTTTCTTAATAGTGGAATCCGCAAGGTGCAAGTTTAGAGAGCAATCATCAAAATCATGGAAACCTAACAAATCACACAAAGTCTTTGGAATCGTGGAAACACTAGCACCCAAATCACACAAAGCATAGCATTCATGATCTTTAATTTTAATTTTAATAGTTGGTTCCCACTCATCATAAAGTTTTCTAGGGATAGAAACTTCCAACTCAAGTTTTTCTTCATAAGATTGCATCAAAGCATCAACGATATGTTTAGTAAAAGCTTTATTTTCGCTATAAGCAGGAGGAGAATTTAGCACAGATTGCAACAACGAAATACAATCTATCAAAGAGTAATTATCATAATTAAATTCCTTGAAATCCAAAATAGTGGGTTCATTAACATCTAGAGTTTTGATCTCTTCAATCCCACTTTTATCAAATTTAGCATCAAGATCTAGAAACTCCGAATTTTTAGAACACCTTCTAGGTAAATGTGGATCATATTCAGTCCCATTATTATCAAGATTCATATTGAAAATCAAAGATTTAATAGGGGACACATCAATAACTTTTAGATCTTCATCTTTATTAACATGGAAACTAGAAGAACACGCTCTTATAAAGGAATCTTTCTTAGCATGCATCCTAGCGGTTCTTTCTTTGCACTCACTAATGGAAATTCTCATGGATTTGAGAGACTCATTGATATCATGATTAGGTGGAATAGATCTAAGTTTCAAAGAATCAACATCAAGCGAAATTCTATCAACGTTCCTAGCCAACTCATCAATCTTAAGCAATTTTTCTTCAATCAAAGCATTGAAATTCTTTTGCAAAATAATAAATTGTTTAATATTAGATTCAAAATCAGAGGGCATCTTATTATAATTTCCATAATAATTGTTGTAGGAATTACCATAATTATTAGAGGAATTACTAGGATAAGGCCTAGGATTAAAATTTCCTCTATACGCGTTGTTACCAAAATTGTTCCTACCAACAAAATTCACATCCATAGATTCATTATTATTCTCAATCAAAGTAGACAAAGGCATATCATTAGGATCAGAACAAACACTTTTATTAGCAAATAATTTCATAAGTTCATCCATCTTTCCACTCAAAACATTAATTTCTTCTATCGCATGCACTTTCTTATTAGTAGATCTTTCAGTGTGCCATTGAGAATAATTAACCATAATATTATCTAGGAGTTTAGTAGCTTCTCCTAAAGTGATTTCCATAAAAGTGTCTCCTGCGGCCGAATCTAAAAGATTTCTAGAAACAAAATTCAATCCGGCATAAAATTTTTGTATAATCATCCACAAATTTAAACCATGAGTAGGGCAATTACGTATCATTAATTTCATCCTCTCCCAAGCTTGTGCAACATGTTCATGATCAAGTTGCTTAAAATTCATAATATCGTTTCTAAGAGAGATGATCTTAGCGGGAGGAAAATACTTAGAGAAAAAAGCATCTTTGCACTTATTCCACGAACCAATACTATTTTTAGGCAAAGACGAAACCAAGCTTTAGCACAATCTCTAAGCGAAAAAGGAAATAGCTTCAATTTAACAATATCATTGTCAACATCTTTCTTCTTTTGCATATCACACAAATCAACGAAGCAATTTAGATGGGTAGCGGCATCTTCACTAGGAAGGCCGGAAAATGGATCTTTCATGACAAGATTTAGCAAGGCAGCATTAATTTCACAAGATTCAACATCGGTAAGAGGAGCAATCGGAGTGTTAATAAAATCATTGTTGTTGGTATTGGTAAAGTCTTTAGTGTTATCTTGAGCCATCGTGACAAGCAAGCAGTCCACCACACAAGCAAACGAACAAAAAGAGGCAAATAGAGAAAGAGAAGGAGGATAGAGAGAGAGGGTGAATAAAACGGCAAGGGTGAAGCGGGGGAGGGGAAAACGAGAGGCAAATGGAAAATAATGTAATGCGGGAGATAAGGGTTTGTGATGGGTACTTGGTGTGTTTGACTTTTGCGTAGACCTCCCCGGCAAAGGCGCCAGAAATCCTTCTTGCTACCTCTTGAGCACTTGCGTTGGTTTTCCCTTGAAGAGGAAAGGGTGGTGCAGCAAAGTAGTGTAAGTATGTCCCTCAGTTTTTGAGAACCAAGGTATCAATCCAGTAGGAGGCTACGCGCGAGTCCCTCACACCTACACAAAACAAATAAATCCTCGCAACCAACACGATAAGGGGTTGTCAATCCCTACACGGTCACTTATGAGAGTGAGATCTGATAGATATGATAAGATAAAAATTTTGGTATTTTTATGATAAAGATGCAAAGTAAAATAAAAGGCAATGAAAATAACTTAGTATTGGAAGATTAATATGATGAAGATAGACCCGGGGGCCATAGGTTTCACTAGTGGCTTCTCTCAAGAGCATAGATATTTTACGGTGGGTGAACGAATTACTGTTGAGCAATTGACAGAATTGAGCATAGTTATGAGAATATCTAGCTATGATCATGTATATAGGTGTCTCGTCCAAGACAAGTAGACCGACTCCTGCCTGCATCTACTACTATTACTCCACACATCGACTGCTATCCAGCATGCATCTAGAGTATTAAGTTCATAAGAACAGAGTAACGCCTTAAGCAAGATGACATGATGTAGAGGGATAAATTCATGCAATATGACAAAAACCCCATCTTGTTATCCTAGATGGAAACAATACAATATGTGCCTTGCTGCCCCTACTGTCACTAGGAAAGGACACCGCAAGATTGAACCCAAAGCTAAGCACTTCTCCCATTGCAAGAAATATCAATCTAGTAGGCCAAACCAAACTGATAATTCGAAGAGACTTGCAAAGATAACCAATCATACATAAAAGAATTCAGAGAAGATTCAAATATTGTTCATAGATAAACTTGATCATAAACCCACAATTCATCGGTCTCAACAAACACACCGCAAAAGAAGATTACATCGAATAGATCTCCATAAGAGAGGGGAGAACTTTGTATTGAGATCCAAAAAGAGAGAAGAAGCCATCTAGCTAATAACTATGGACCCGAAGGTCTGAGGTAAACTACTCACACTTCATCGGAGAGGCTATGGTGTTGATGTAGAAGCCCTCCGTGATCGATGCCCCCTCCGGTCGGAGCTCTGGAATAGGCCCCAAGATGGGATCTCTTGGATACAGAAAGTTATGGCGGTGGAATTAGGGTTTTGCCTCCGTATCTGATTGTTTGGGGGTACGCAGGTATATATAGGAGGAAGAAGTACGTCGGTGGAGCAACAGGGGGCCCATGAGGGTGGAGGGCACGCCTAGGGGGGTAGGCGCGCCCCCCTACCTCATGGCCTCCCTGTTGGTTGCTTGACATAGGGTCCAAGTCTCCTCGATCATGTTCGGTGAGAAAATCACGTTCCCAAAGGTTTCATTCCGTTTGGACTCAGTTTGATATTCATTTTCTTCGAAACCCTAAAATAGGCAAAAAACAGCAATTCTGGGCTGGGCCTCCGGTTAATAGGTTAGTCCCAAAAAAATAAAAGTGTATAATAAAGCCCAATAATGTCCAAAATAGTAGATAATATAGCATGGAGCAATCAAAAATTATAGATACGTTGGATACGTATCAATCCCCGTTGAGGTAACCTAGTGTTATTCGAAATTTCTCCGGTTTCATGTTATTCGAAATGAGTTTGTTAACAAGACCTGATCAACCTTGTTAGTGGATTCCTTTTGATGAGCATGAGATGGATGAAGTTAGAAAGCACAAACTTGTGTACCCTCCTTTTACTTTCTATTATTTATATTAAATGAAACAAAAAATAGTATTTTTTGTCTGTTTTCTGAACTATCCTTGCAATAAAAAATATCCCGAAAATAACAGTTCTCCAAATGCTGTGAAAATGAAACATGATTTTCTCCAGAATATTTAAGAATTATTGGCACTGCGAACACACCAGGGGGGGCTGCTACCTCTTGAGCACTACGTTGGATTTCCCCGAAGAGGAAGGGATGATGCAGCAAAGTAGCATAAGTATTTCCCTCGGTTTTTGAGAACCAAGGTATCAATCCAGTAGGAGGCTACGCTCGAGTCCCTCGTACCTACACAAAAACAATAGCTCAACGCAACCAACGCGCTTAGGGGTTGTCAATCCCTTCACGGTCACCTACGAAAGTGAGATCTGATAGAGATGATAAATAATATTTTTTTTGGTATTTTTGGTATAGAGATGCAAAATAAATAAAGTAAAAGCAAAGCAATAATAAAGTGATGGAGATTGATATGATGAGAAAGAGACCCGAGGGCCATAGGTTTCACTAGTGGCTTCTCTCAAGAGCATAAGTATTCTACGGTGGGTGAACAAATTACTGTTGAGCAATTGACAGAATTTAGCATAGTTATGAGAATATCTAGGTATGATCATGTATATAGGCATCACGTCCGAGACAAGTAGACCGAAACGATTCTGCATCTACTACTATTACTCCACTCATCGACCGCTATCTAGCATGCATCTAGAGTATTAAGTTAAAAACAGAGTAACGCCTTAAGCAAGATGACATGATGTAGAGGAATAGTTTCATGCAATATGATAAAAACCCCATATTGTTATCCTTGATGGCAACGATCCAATACGTGCCTTGCTGCCCCTTCTGTCACTGGGAAAGGACACCGCAAGAACGAACCCGAAGCTAAGCACTTCTCCCATGGCAAGAACAACCAATCTAGTAGGCCAAACCAAACTGATAATTCGAAGAGACTTGCAAAGATAACCAATCATACATAAAAGAATTCAGAGAAGATTCAAATATTATTCATAGATAGACTTGATCATAAACCCACAATTCATCGGTCTCAACAAACACACCGCAAAAAGAAGATTACATTGAATAGTTCTCCACAAGAGAGGGGGAGAACATTGTATTGAGATCCAAGTCTCCTAGATCTTATCTGATGAGAAAATCATGTTTCCGAAGGTTTCATTCCGTTTGGACTCAGTTTGATATTCATTTTCTTCGAAACCCTAAAACAGGCAAAACCAGCAATTCTAGGCTGGGCCTCCGGTTAATAGGTTAGTCCCAAAAATAATATAAAAGTGGATAATAAAGCCCAATAATGTCTAAAACAGTAGATAATATAGCATGGAGCAATCAAAAATTATAGATATGTTGGAGACTTATCAGGGCCCACCATGTGCCCACAAGGGTGGAGGGCGTGCCCACCCCCTGTCGGTGTCAAAACCGGTAGATCTCAGGTAGAGGGTCCCAAACTGTGCGTCTAAGGCGGATGGTAACAAGAGGCGGGGGACACAATGTTTACCCAGGCTCGGGCCCTCTCGATGGAGGTAATACCCTACTTCCTGCTTGATTAATCTTGATGATATGAGTATTACAAGAGTTGATCCACCACGAGATCGAGGCTAAACCCTAGAAGCTAGCCTATGGTATGATTGTTGTATATCTATCGACTAGCCTGGCCCTGGTTTATATAATGCACCAGAGGCCTAGGATAACAAAAGTCCTAGCCGAATACACCGGTGGGGGAGGAGTCCTTGTCTTGACTATCAAGTCTTGTGGAATCTTCCTTGTATGCGGCAGCTGTCCAAACTGGCCCATGAGTATACGGTGATGTCTACTATACAATCTTCTTCTTGTAGACATTGTTGGGCCTCCAAGTGCAGAGGTTCGTAGGACAGTAGAAAATTTCCCTTAAGTGGATGACCTAAGGTTTATCAATCTGTAGGAGGCATAGGATGAAGATGGTCTCTCGCAAGCAACCCTGCAACCAAATAACAAAGAGTCTCTTGTGTCCCCAACACACCCAATACAATGGTAAATTGTATAGGTGCACTAGTTCGGCGAAGAGATGGTGATACAAGTGGTATATGGATAGTAGATAATAGTTTTTGTAATCTGAAAATGCAAAAACAACAAGGTAACGATAAAAGTGAGCGTAAACGGTATTGCAATGCGTTGAAACAAGGCCTAGGGTTCATACTTTCGCTAGTGCAAGTTCCCTCAACAATACTAACATAAATGGATCACATAACTATCCCTCAACATGCAACAAAGAGTCACTCCAAAGTCACTAATAGCGGAGAACAAACGAAGAGATTATGGTAGGGTACGAAACCACCTCAAAGTTATTCTTTCCAATCAATCCGTTGGGCTATTCCTATAAGTGTCACAAACAGCCCTAGAGTTCGTACTAGAATAATACCTTAAGACACAAATTAACGAAAACCCTAATGTCACCTAGATACTCCAATGTCACCTCAAGTATCCGTGGGTATGATTATACGATATGCATCACACAATCTCAGATTCATCTATTCAACCAACACATAGAACCTCAAAGAGTGCCCCAAAGTTCCTACCGGAGAATCACGACGAAAATGTGTGCCAACCCCTATGCATAGGTTCATGGGGAACCCGCAAGTTGATCACCAAAACATACATCAAGTGAATCACATGGTATCCCATTGTCACCACAGATACGCACGTCAAGACATACATCAAGTGTTCTCAAATCTTTAAAGACTCAATTCGATAAGATTACTTCAAAGGGGAAACTCAATTCATTACAAGAGAGTAGAGGGGGAGGGGAAACATAAGATCCAACTATAATAGCAAAGCTCGCGATACATCAGGATCGTGCCAAATCAAGAACACGAGAGAGAGAGAGAGAGAGAGAGAGAGAGAGATCAAACACATAGCTACTGGTACATACCCTCAGCCCCGAGGGAGAACTACTCCCTCCTCGTCATGGAGAGCACCGGGATGATGAAGATAGCCACCGGAGAGGGATTGCCCCCTCCGACAGGGTGCCGGAACGGGTCTAGATTGGCTTTCGGTGGCTACGGAGGCTTCTGGCGGCGGAACTCCCGGTCTATTGTGCTCCCGGATGTTTTTAGGGTATATGGAGATATATAGGCGGAAGAAGTACGTCAGGGGGCCACGAGGGGTCCACGAGGGTGGAGGGCGTGCCCCCCTACCTCATGGCCTCCTCAAAGCTTCCCTTACATGCACTTCAAGTCTTCTGGGCTTCTTTCCTTCCAAAAATTGGTTACGTGAAGTTTCAGGTCAATTGGACTCCATTTGGTTTTCCTTTTCTTCGAAACCCTAAAACAAGGTAAAAACAGAAACTACCACTGGGCTCTGGGTTAATAGGTTAGTCCAAAAATGATATAAAAGTGTATAATAAAGCCCATAAACGTCCAAAACAGAAGATAATATATCATGTAGCAATCAAAAATTATAGATACATTGGAGACGTATCAGCATCCCCAAGCTTAATTCATGCTCGTCCTCGAGTAGGTAAATGATAAAAACAGAATTTTTGATGCGGAGTGCTACTTGGCATAATTTCAATGTAATTCTTCTTAATTGTGGCATGAATATTCAGATCCGAAAGATTCAAGATAAAATTTCATATTGACATAAAAATAATAATACTTCAAGCATACTAACTAAGCAATTATGTCATCTCAAAATAACATGGCTAAAGAAAGTTCATCCCTACAAAATCATATAGTTTAGTCATGCTCCATTTTCGTCACACAAGAATGCTCTCATCATGCACAACCCCGATGACAAGCCAAGCAATTGTTTCATACTTTATTAATCTCAAACCTATAAACTTTCACGCAATACATGAGCGCGAGCCATGGATATAGTACTATGGGTGGAATAGAATAATGAGGGGGTTATGTGGAGAAGACAAAAAGGAGAAAGTCTCACATCAACGAGGCTAATCAATGGGCTACGAAGATGCCCAACGATTGATGTTAATGCAAGGAGTAGGGATTGCCATGCAACGGATGCACTAGAGCTATAAATGTATGAAAGCTCAACAAAAGAAACTAAGTGGGTGTGCATCCAACTTGCTTGCTCACGAAGACCTAGGGCACTTGAGGAGGCCCATTGTTGGAATATACAAGCCAAGTTCTATAATGAAAATTCCCACTAGTATATGAAAGTGACAAAACAAAAGAC
>NC_041380.1:123381919-123424341 GCF_002162155.2 Triticum dicoccoides | reverse complement strand
TATTTATTTACAACTCAATGATTACAACTCGATACTAGAACAAAGTATGACTCTATATGAATGCCTCCGACGGTGTACCGGGATATGCAATGAACTAAGAGTGACATGTATGAAAGAATTATGAACGGTGGCTTTGCCACAAATACTATGTCAACTACATGATCATGCTAAGCAATATGACAATGATAAATGTGTCATGATAAACGGAATGGTGGAAAGTTGCATGGCAATATATCTCGGAATGGCTATGGAAATGCCATAATAGGTAGGTATGGTGGCTGTTTTGAGGAAGATATAAGGAGGTTTATGTGTGATAGAGTGTATCATATCACGGGGTTTGGATGCACCGGCGAAGTTTGCGCCAGCTCTCAATGTGAGAAAGGCCAATGCACGGTACCGAAGAGGCTAGCAAGGATGGAAGGGTGAGAGTGCGTATAATCCATGGACTCAACATTAGTCATAAAGAACTCACATACTTATTGCAAAAATCTACAAGTCATCAAAAACCTCGGTACTACGTGCATGCTCCTAGGGGGATAGATTGGTAGGAAAAGACCATCGCTCGTCCCCAACCGCCACTCATAAGGAGGACAATCAAATAACACCTTATGTTTCAAATTTGTTACATAACATTTACCATACGTGCATGCTACGGGACTTGCAAACTTCAACACAAGCATTTCTCAATTTCACAACTACTCAACTAGCACGACTTTGATATTATTACCTCCATATCTCAAAACAATCATCAAGCATCAAACTTCTCTTAGTATTCAAAACACTCATAAGAAAGTTTTTACTAATCTTGAATACCTAGCATATTAGGATTAAGCACATTACCATGCTGTTTAAGACTCTCAAAATAATCTAAGTGAAGCATGAGAGACCAATAGTTTCTATAAAACAAATCCACCACCGTGCTCTAAAAGATATAAGTGAAGCACTAGAGCAAATAACAAACTACGCCGAAAGATATAATTGAAGATCAATGAGTAGTTGAATGATTATGCAACTATGTGAAGACTCTCTAACATTTAATAATTTAAGATCTTGGTATTTTATTTAAACAGTAAGCAAAACAAAATAAAATAAAATGACGCTCCAAGCAAAACACATATCATGTGGTGAATAAAAATATAGCTCCAAGTAAAGTTACCGATGAACGAAGACGAAAGAGGGGATGCCTTCCAGGGCATCCCCAAGCTTGGGCTCTTGGTTGTCCTTGAATATTACCTTGGGGTGCCTTGGGCATCCCCAATCTTAGGCTCTTTCCACTCCTTATTCCATATTCCATCGAATCTTTACCCAAAACTTGAAAACTTCACAACACAAAACTTAACAGAAAACTCGTAAGCTCCGTTAGCGAAAGAAAACAAAACACCACTTCAAGGTACTGTAATGAACTCATTCTAAATTCATATTGGTGTAATATCTACTGTATTACAACTTATCTATGGTTCATACCCTCCGATACTACTCATAGATTCATCAAAATAAGCAAACAACACATAGAAAACAGAATCTGTCAAAAACAGAACAGTCTGTAGTAATATGGATCAAACGTATACTTATGGAACTCATAAAATTCTAAAATAAATTGCTGGACCTGATGAATTTATATATTAATCATCTGAAAAAAGAATTAACTAAATATCACTCTCCAAAAAAAATGGCAGCAATTCTCGTGAGCGCTAAAGTTTCTGTTTTTTACAGCATGATCGCAAAGACTTCCCCCAAGTCTTCCCAAATGTTCTACTTGGCACAAACACTAATTAAATGCATAAAACCACATCTAAACAGAGGCTAGATGGATTATTTATTACTAAACAGGATCAAAAAGCAAGTAACAAGAATAAAATTGGGTTGCCTCCCAACAAGCGCTATCGTTTAACGCCCCTAGCTAGGCATGATGATTTCAATGATGCTCATATAAAAGATAAGAATTGTAACATAAATAGAGCATCATGAAGAATATGACTAGCACATTTAAGTATAAACCACTTCCTATGCATAGGGATTTTGTGAGCAAACAACTTGTGGGAACAATAATCAACTAGCATAGGAAGGTAAAACAAGCATAACTTCAAAACTTTAAGCACATAGGGAGGAAACTTGATATTATTGCAATTCCTACAAGCATATATTCCTCCCTCATAATAATTTTCAGTAGCATCATGAATGAATTAAACAATATAACCAGCACCTAAAGCATTCTTTTCATGATCTACAAGCATAGAAAATTTACTACTCTCCACATAAGCAAAATCCTTCTTATTCAGAATAGTGGAGTATCATAAGAGACTCGAATACTATAAATTGTTTCCACATTAAAAGAGTAATGTTCAGAGAAGGGGTAACCATAATCATGACAAGTTTTATAAATATAATCACTACTTTTTATAGCATAAGTATCATCACAATAATCGTCACAAGTAGGAGGCATGCTATCATCATTATAAATTTGCATATCAAAACTTGGGGGACTAAAAATATCGTCATTAAACATAGCTTCCCCAAGCTTAGGAAAAACATTAATTGCAGCAAATATATTCTCAAAAACATCATCTTCATCAAACATAGCATCCCCAAGCTTGGGCCTTTTCATATCATAAGCATAATCACTCTCATAATTAATAGTATGGATAGCACCAATAGTATAGCAATTATCATATTCTTCCAAGCAAGTGCCAAAAAGATTTTCAAGATCATAAGAAGTATCATTATATTCCACAATTATATTTTCATGAGGCACAATAGTAATAGGAGCAGCATTATTTGGGAGAGATATCTTTTTACCTCTCTTCCTTTTTCTTTTCTTCTTCTTCACCACATCATGTGTGGGTTCAATCCTATTTTTGGAGCTCCTTATTAATGAGATTGGTTGAATAGGAGGCTCCTCCTCGTTACCTGATTCATCATAAGAAATAATAGGAGGATATTGGGAAGTCTCTTCCCTTTCATTAGTATTCTCTTCATCTTCTATTTGTTTTCTTTTCTTTATGTAGTTGGCAATATAAGGATTTTCAATACAATTCACCGCACAATACATATAAATTTCCTCTAGATCAAATCCAAGAAGTTTATAACGGGCAAATTCTGGAAGATAATTAGTTATATGTTTAATTTCTTCATAACTCATAAGCAAACTAAGTTCATTATGATGTGCAAGGGAAATCAACTCATCACAATTTTTGGACATGATACGATTATGAAACAATTTGCATTGGGTATTGAAATGATCATGATCATTACAAAGCTCACAAGTATGGCCAATATAATTTAAATTTTCAGCACATTCATCTAACCTTTCTTGCAACAATTTAGTTTCTAAGTACTTATGCCTCTTGCAATATCTATCTTCCCTATTTGGTGTGTATGTACAAACCCAATGTACTCCACAAAAATTGACATGTTTATAGGAGACATCATAACTAGTGCAATCATCATTAGTATCATGGATATTCAAAGAATTCGTACTAACAACATTGCAATCATGCTCATCATTCAAAGATTTAGTGCCAAACATTTTATAAATTTCTTCTTCTAGCACTTGAGCACAATTATCCTTTCCATCATACTCACGAAAGATATTAAAAAGGTGAAGCATATGAGACAAACTCAATTCCATTTTTTTATAGTTTTCTTTTATAAACTAAACTAGTGATAAAACAAGAAACTAAAAGACTCGATTGCAAGATCTAAAGATATACCTTCAAGAACTCACCTCCCCGGCAACAGCGCCAGAAAAGAGCTTGATGTCTACTATACAACCTTCTTCTTGTAGACGTTGTTGGGCCTCCAAGTGCAGAGGTTCGTAGGACAGTAGCAAATTTCCCTCAAGTGGATGACCTAAGGTTTATCAATCCGTAGGAGGCGTAGGATGAATATGGTCTCTCTCAAGCAACCCTGCAACCAAATAACAAAGAGTCTCTTGTGTCCCCAACACACCCAATACAATGGTAAATTGTATAGGTGCACTAGTTCGGCGAAGAGATGGTAATACAAGTGGTATATGGATAGTAGATACAAGTTTTGTAATCTGAAAATATAAAAACAGCAAGGTAACTAATGATAAAAGTGAGCATAAACGGTATTGCAATGCGTTGAAACAAGGCCTAGGGTTCATACTTTCGCTAGTGCAAGTTCCCTCAACAATACTAACATAAATGGATCACATAACTATCCCTCAACATGCAACAAAGAGTCACTCCAAAGTCACGAATAGCGGAGAACAAACGAAGATATTATGGTAGGGTACGAAACCACCTCAAAGTTATTCTTTCCAATCAATCCGTTGGGCTATTCCTATAAGTGTCACAAACAGCCCTAGAGTTCGTACTAGAATAATACCTTAAGACACAAATCAACCAAAACCCTAATGTCACCTAGATACTCCAATGTCACCTCAAGTATCCGTGGGTATGATTATACGATATGCATCACACAATCTCAGATTCATCTATTCAACCAACACATAGAACCTCAAAGAGTGCCCCAAAGTTCCTACCGGAGAATCACGACGAAAACGTGTGCCAACCCCTATGCATAGGTTCATTGTAACATCCCAAATTTTCAATTTGGAATGTTTTACAATTATTAGTTAAGCATCTATGCATTTTGTTTGAATTGAGTGGCATTTGGAAATTTTCAGAGGCTTTTGATTTTTTTATTGAATTTGGATTCAGCTTGGCATTTAAAAATTTACCTCAATATCCCTGACAAATACTTGAGAAAAAGTATGAGAGGAGCTAACATGACACTCCAAAAATGTCAGAAGAGAATATTGCCAAAAGGTTTGAATTCAAATTTGAATTTTATTTGGAGTTTGCAGAAAATGTTTTTTTTAGTTTCTGTTTTGCCTCTTTAAAAATGTCCACGCTATAGGATTAATTCCCCTGAGAATTTTGATATATATATGTCCTATATAAAAATATTATAGGTTTACCTATAATTAGTTTTCTCTCTCTGTGGTATTTCAAAAAAAAGGGTCCAAGGCGCCAGCCAGGCCAACCGGCCCAGCAGCGCTGGGCCGCAGCCCACCAACAACCGAGCCGGCCTGCCCCAGCGCGGCGCATGCCCGAACCCCTCTCCCCTCGGTCGCCTGCTCGCTCTCCTCTCTCCCTCTCCCACTGACCCACGGGGCCCGCCCTCATCCCCACCCCTTCTCTTTCCCCTCGCCCATGCTATGCCGCGCCAGAGCGCGTTCGACGCCGCCGCCGCGTCCGAATTCAACGGGATCACGATCCCGAGTCGCCCCTGCCCCAAGAAAGGTGTCCTATAAATACCTAGGCCCCTCCTCTCTCGATCCCCCTAAAACCCTAGCCCAAAACCCACCACAGCTCGCGCCCTCGCCAAACGCATCTCGCTGCTGCCGCCGCAGTTCGCCGCCCATTCTGACTCCGGTGAGCTCTCCCTCGATCCCAATTTTCAACCACGTACTTCCGTCGCCGTTGCCCATTTTTTTGACATGTACTGCGGCCCTCTTATCCACAGCAGAGACGACCCCGAGCTCGTCCGCCACCAGCCGGAGCTGCAGAGCACCGGGCTCTGTTTCGCCTCGCACTCGACGTCTGCACCATCCCCGAGCTCCAACAACTCCGCCACCTACTTCCCCAAGCTCCGCCGCATCCGCCCGACGTCTTCGCCACCCTCGCCGACCGCCGGAGACCCCGCCCCGCTCGACGCCGACCTCCGCCACCCTCTGTCGCCGTCGACCTCCGCCGCAGTAAGCCGCCACCTCCCCTCGCCGTTCGATCTGAAACCTAGGGCCTAGATTAGATTCCAAAGGGGTATGGTTTCATATAGGTTGGTTTTACTTATGGGTTAGATCGGTTTAGGTGGTTTTATTTTGGTTTATTTACCTGGTTTAGTTAAATCGAACCGGTCGGTTTTCTCCTATCAAAATGCACAAACTCATAATAACTGTCATCGTAACGTTAAGCGTGCGGACCCTATGGTTCGAGAACAATGTAGACATGACTGAGACAGATCTCCGGTCAATAACCAATAGCGGGACCTGGATGCCCATATTGGCTCCTACATATTCTACGAAGATCTTTATCGGTCAGACCGCATAACAACATACATTGTTCCCTTTGTCATCGGTATGTTACTTGCCCGAGATTCGATCGTCGGTATCCAATACCTAGTTCAATCTCGTTACCGGCAAGTCTCTTTACCCGTTCCGTAATACATCATCTCACAACCAACATATTAGTTGTAATGCTTGCAAGGCTTATGTGATGTGCATTACCGAGAGGGCCCAGAGATACCTCTCCGACAATCGGAGTGACAAATCCTAATCTCGAAATACGCCAACCCAACATGTACCTTTGGAGACACCTGTAATGCTCCTTTATAATCACCCTGTTACATTGTGACGTTTGGTAGCACCCAAAGTGTTCCTCCGGTAAAGGGGAGTTGCATAATCTCATAGTCATAGGAACATGTATAAGTCATGAAGAAAGCAATAGCAACATACTAAAAGATCGGGTGCTAAGCTAATGGAATGGGTCATGTCAATCAGATCATTCAACTAATGATGTGATCCCGTTAATCAAATAACAACTATTTGTTCATGGTTAGGAAACATAACCATCTTTGATTAACGAGCTAGTCAAGTAGAGGCATACTAGTGACACTCTGTTTGTCTATGTATTCACACATGTATTATGTTTCCGGTTAATACAATTCTAGCATGAATAATAAACATTTATCATGAAATAAGGAAATAAATAATAACTTTATTATTGCCTCTAGGGCATATTTCCTTCAGTCTCCCACTTGCACTAGAGTCGATAATCTAGATTACACAGTAATAATTGGGAATGAGACATTGGTTGGCGGAACCATCTCAATAACAACCAACATTTTGTAGTAATTGCAAGCAGGCCCTTTGTTATAGGAAAAAAATTGGCTTTTTTGCAAAAACATAAAACTTAGAGCCCCACAGCCAAATTGCATATAGTGTTAGAAATTTTATTGTTGTTCTCTCTATGACTTGCCGACATATTCAAAATGCTGACCTACACGGCTGCAACGTCTTATGTTGCAGAGGAGTTTTCCGACCAGGAGTGAGGCTACGATCCACGCTTGGCGATTGCCCTATGGAGTCGGATGGTCTCGCTGTTCGTCTATGCTTCCGCAGCTTTGTTTAGTTTATTTCTCATGAGTTGGCCTTCGGCCGAATTTATTCTATTGTAATAAAGACTCGATATGAGAATTGTGTAATAAATTCAGGTGTGATTGAACTTTGAATCTTTTCATCAATGTACTATGTGTGCCAGCATGATCTTGGGATGGTACAGCTACACAGAGACTTGACTGATTTTGGGTCGGGTCGCTACAGAGATGGTATTCAGAGCACAGGCTGACCGTAGGACGTAACCCCTAGGATCGGAAAGCCATAGGAAGAGACTATTTTATTCTATGTCCTTATCATTCTGTAATTCTCCCCTGTTCATTTCTGACTTCTCTCCGATTTCAACATTCTAGATGGCCGTCAAGTTCATCCCAGTTCTGCTCCCGGAGTTTTGCCAGCCAGATGAGACAATGCTTTTCGGCAGGAGGCTGGTCCAGATCACCAAGGAATTGAAGATTGCTCTGCCATCTATCATCGGGACCCCTATCATGGCATTTCCAGAAGACCGTCGTTATAGGATTAAGGTGCGCATACCAGGGAGAACTTTTGGAAGCCTCTCAGCGCCCGTTGACTTCAAGTTCACTGCTCCCACTTGGATACTCGGGAGAGACATAGCAGTTCATAGTGCACTTGGATGCATCCAGGAGGAATACAGGACCGAGCTTGTTGGATCAGACCACACCACGATTTCTCGCAGGACTGCAGATGGAGAGATTATCCGCACCATAGATGATAACTCCGTCAGCTCATATGTCCAAGACTTGGAGGCTCATATCAGGGCTCTAGAGATTCAGATGCGCAGGAGCTTGAAGACGGTCCAAAAGTTGCATCTTCGTGAAATTGAACTAGAGGATGCAGCACGTGAAGCCCACTATGAGCATGAGGATGAAGTCAAGGTTTTTATGGAAAGACTCGAGGACCGGAAGAAATATATTGCCACACTGGAGGAGAAGACGGATCTGGGAGAAGACCTTTTCCCGAGTGGAGATGATGGACCTCTCATGAGCAATGACCAGGATTATGAAGAGAGCTCCACCGAAGGAAGCCGCAAGAGGAGACACCGCACCAGAGGACGCAGGGATAATTGATGAAGACATTTAGTCGACCGCCATGTTATTTTTATTTTGCGTCGATCAGTTAGGCCGTTATTTCCGATTAGTCGTGAGATTTTGTAATCCGAGTTTGAACCTTGCTTGAGTTGAATGAATAAATGATTGGTGTGATTGTGTTTGTGCATTCATTTGGGTAGTGCTATTTTCTCATTAGACCCTTGTTCTATTCTAATTTCTCATCCACTCCATAACACCAGATGCCTCCGAGACGTGACCCCGGTTTCACTTTCCCGCCGGAGCTCACCCAGTTGATTCAACAGCAGAATGCCTTAATGCAAATGCTCAACCAAAACCAAGGCAACAACAACAACAATCCACCGCCACCACCCCCTGTCGATAACCTGACCCGGTTCCTAAGGCTGAATCCGCCGGTGTTCTCTAGTAGCACCGAGCCCATTGTAGCTGATGATTGGCTCCGCAAGATCGGAAGGGATCTAACAACTGCTGGATGCACAGATGCTGAGAAGGTGCATTTTGCCGCACATCAACTGAATGGACCTGCAGCCTCTTGGTGGGAAAACTACACCGCCACTTATCCGGTCGCCACCATGACATGGGATCAGTTCCAGCGGGCTTTCCGCACCGCGCATGTCTCAGCTGGATCCATGAGTCTGAAGAAGCATGAGTTCCGCAACTTACGCCAGGGGAATCGTACTGTGGGGCAGTATGTGGATGAGTTCAACAAGTTATCTCGATATGCCCCAGATGACGTGGCCATAGATGCCGCAAAACAGGAGAAGTTTCTTGAGGGACTCAATGATGAGCTGGGAATGCAGCTAATGGTGGCTACCTTCAACAACTACCAGGAGCTGGTAGACAAGGCCACTATACTTGAAGGCAAGCAGCAACAGATTGAAAGCCGCAAGCGGAAATACAACCAGGGAAAGTACAACTCCGGAGCTCAGCAGAAGCCCCACTATACCCCATACTCGGGAGGACATAACCATCACACCCATGGAGGACACAATCATGGAGGACATAACCATGGAGGGAATGGGAACAATCGCAACCACGACAACAACCCCAAGTCAGGCAATGGAGGTAACGGCAACCAGCACCGTCCTGCTCCGACTCAGAAGGATCTGAGTCATATCACCTGTTTCAAGTGCCAAAAGACAGGACACTACGCCACGGATTGTTCAGAGGCCAAGCAGAGGAATGGGAACGGCAACGGCAATGGAAGCTCAGCAAAGAAGCCCAACCCTTTTCCTCGTGCTCAGGTGAACCACATTGACGTGGAGGACGTCTATGATCAGCCAGAAACTGTGGTTGGTAAGTTTTTATTAAATTCACGTCCAGTATTGGTACTCTTTGATTCCGGTGCAACGCATTCATTCATATCAAGGGTAGTTGTGGAAAAATACGGGTTGCCCACTAGGACCCTTAGAACCCCGATCCAAGTCATTTCTCCAGGAGGAGAGATGATGGCAGGCTTAGGCTGTCATTCAACCCTCAGCATCGGAAATCATGATTTTCCCATAGACCTCATAGTCTTAGAATCCCAGGGATTGGACGTGATCCTAGGCATGGACTGGTTGACGAAGTTTGAAGGGAACATCGACTGTGCCCGCAAGACGACTTTGCTCACCACCCCGGAGCAGAAGAGGATCAAGTATGTATCCAGGCGCACACCGATAAAGAAGCGGGTGAATTCCCTCACGGGAGTGGTTCAGGAGGAAGTGCCTGTAGTGCAAGATTTTCCGGATGTATTTCCGGAAGAATTACCAGGAATGACACTGGATAGAGAAATAGAATTTATGATCGAATTATTACCTGGCACAGCCCCAATATCCAAGAGACCTTATCGGATGCCCCCGAATGATTTGGAAGAGATCAAGCAGCAGATCAAGGAATTATTGGAGAAAGGATATATTCGCCCAAGTTCGTCACCTTGGGGGGCCCCAGTTCTTTTGGTAGAGAAGAAGGATAGAACCCTGAGAATGGTTGTAGATTATCATTCATTGAACGACGTGACCATCAAGAATAAGTACCCTCTACCGATGATTAATGATTTATTTGATCAGCTAGTCGGGGCCAAAGTATTTTCCAAGATCGATCTTCGATCAGGGTATCATCAGCTGAGGATTCGTGAACAGGATATACCCAAAACAGCCTTCACCACCAGGTATGGTTTATATGAGTATACCGTCATGTCATTCGGATTGACTAATGCCCCTGCATATTTCATGAGCATGATGAACAAGGTATTTATGGAATATCTGGACAAGTTTGTCGTGGTGTTCATCGATGACATCTTGGTTTTCTCCAAGAGCGAGGAAGAGAACAAGGAACATTTGCGTCTAGTCCTGGAGAAACTCCGAGAACATCAGTTATATGCCAAGTTCAGCAAATGTGAATTTTGGTTGAAGGAAGTCGTATTCCTCGGACATGTTATTTCAGGAGAAGGAATAGCAGTCGACCCCACCAAGGTTGAATCGGTCACCAACTGGCAATCCCCCACCTCAGTCAAGGAGATCCGCAGTTTTCTCGGACTCGCAGGATACTATCGGAGATTTATTGAGAATTTCTCCAAGATTGCTAAACCCATGACCGAGCTGTTGAAGAAGGAAACAAAGTACATTTGGACCGAGGATTGTGAAGCCAGTTTTCAGGAGTTGAAGAAACGTCTGGTTACAGCCCCAGTACTCATTTTGCCGGACATACACAAGGACTACCAGGTGTATTGTGACGCATCTCGTCAAGGGCTCGGAGGAGTGCTCATGCAGGAAGGAAAAGTTGTAGCTTATACCTCCAGACAGCTACGACCTCATGAGATGAATTATGCCACGCATGATTTGGAGTTAGTAGCCGTAGTGCACGCACTCAAGACTTGGAGACATTTCCTTGTCGGAAATAGTTGTGATGTTTACACGGATCATAAGAGCTTGAAGTACATCTTCACGCAGAAGGAGTTGAACCTCAGACAAAGGAGATGGCTTGAATTGATCAAGGACTATGATATGAGATTGCATTACCACCCAGGGAAAGCAAATGTTGTAGCAGATGCCTTGAGCCGTAAAAGCCATGTGAACACCCTCATAGCTGGAGGATTACCTTAGAATTTAGCTGACAGTCTCAGAGATCTCCGATTGGAAATAGTACCAAGAGGATTTGTCGCCACCTTGGATATTCAGTCCACTCTGACCGAAAAGATCCGTGAGGCCCAAAAGACGGACAAGGAAATTGCGGAGATAAAGGAAAAGATGAGTAACGAAAAGGCTAAAGGTTTCCGTGAGGATGAACATGGAACTTTATGGTTTGAGGATCGCATATATGTGCCCAATGACCCAGAGGTCAGGAAGTTAATTCTTCAGGAGGCCCACGATTCACCGTACTCAATTCACCCAGGCAACACCAAAATGTATCTGGATTTGAAGGAAAGTTTTTGGTGGACGGGTATGAAGAAGGATATTGCCGAGTATGTAGCAGTATGCAATGTTTGTCAGCGAGTAAAGGCTGAGCATCAGAAGCCGACAGGGTTACTTCAACCACTGCCGATTCCCGAGTGGAAATGGGAAAAACATGGAATGGATTTTATCACAGGATGTCACATCCCTAGCTTCTGGCATTGCTCTAGGTTAGCTTCATGTGTGCATCATGTCTATATTTTTGAAACTTGAATTGAGGAATATTGGAAGCCTCAAAACCCTAAATAAAAGAGGGGCAAAAACCCTAGAAATCTCATTCATTGCTCCAAAAGGGATCTTCATAAATGTTTGATAATTTTTGGTAAGGGTTCTGGTCCCAACCAAAATATTGAACATTTTTAAGGATTTATTTTTGGGACTTTGAATTTAAATCATTAGCTATTTGAATTTGAATTATATTCATATAATTAGAATATAATTTCAAATATCCCTGAAATATTTTATAAGCTTTTGGAAAAGTCCATCTAGCAATATAAAATATTCAGTGGAGTTTTGGCATTGTTTGAATTATTTTAAAATTCAAAACAGTGGCAAAATAATTTAAATAAAACAAAAAAACAGAAGAAAAATATAAAATAGAATAGAAACAGAAAGAGAGAGAGAGAGTAAGCTACCTGGCGCCTACCAAGCCCACCTGGGCCTCACCTGGCCGGCCCAGCCAGCAGCCCGGCCACCTGGCCAGCCCACCTCCCCCCCTTGTCCTCTTCTTCCTCTGCCAGTAGGCAGAGGCGAGGCGTGGCGCGCGCCCGAAGAGCTCCGGCCACCTCCTGCTTCGCCGTGGCAGCCTCCCCGACTCCCTCGCGACGCCACGGAGACGCCTCGACCCCCTCGACCGCCTCTCTCTTCCCCTGGACCCCGTTCCCTCCTCTGCTTCCCTCCCGCGCACACCACCGAGCGGAGCTCGCCGTCATCGTCGCCATACCCATGGCCACCGGCCACCCCTAGCCTCGCCGACGCCTCAGGAAGCTCCGCCGGTCCTCCCTCTGCCTCCCCACCGATCCACAGCCCTCCGGAAGCCCTGCATCGCCGCCATCGCCGTCGTCTTCTACCTCGGACCCGCCGGCCATCTTCGTCAAATTCGCCGGCTCCGGACCGTCCCCGACCTCGCCGAGCGTTCCCTCGCCATCCCCGTGAGTCCCTGCTACGTTTCCTCTCTCTCCCCGTTGGTTTTCCCGTGCAGTAGCCATGCTAGCCACCGTACCGAGCGCCGCCGTCCGCCATGGACGCCGGGCATGGCACTGACGTGCTGTTGCGGCCAGTCCGACGAGCCTAGCGTGCTCCTAGCTGCCCCAGGAGTCCGCATAGCCCCTCAGCCAGCCCCCTAGCGCTCCGTAACCTCGCTCCGCCCAAACCCGAGCTCCGGCAGCCGCCGCGGCCCCCACTCCGGCGAGCTCCGGCCACCCCGCGCCTCCCGCATGCCTCCTTTGGATGCTCGCAAGCAAGGGCAACCCTCTGGTGCCCTTGGCTTGGCCCAAAACCGCTCGCAGCGCCACTCCGGCGAGCTCCCGCCGCAGTTTTGGTCGTCGCCGGCCGAACTCCGGCGACTGCCGACGTGGCACGCCTAATTAGCACTAATGACGCCTAAACACCCCCCCACAGCCACTGACAGTGGGCCCCGTAGTGGGTCAAAGCCCGGGTCAACGCGGGATTAGCCCCTGTGTCACTGACGTGTGGACCCCACACGTCAGGTTTGACTCTGGGCGACCCAGTTGACCTGCTGACCTCAGCCTTACGCCATGCTGACGCAATATTCCTTTTCTGGAATTTAGTTCATTTTATAAATATTCAGGAAATTCCAGAAATTTGTAAAAACTTCTAAAAATCATAGAAATTCAACCGTAACTCCAAATTAGATAATTTATATATGAAAAATTATCAGAAAAATTCAAGGAATCCATCTGTACCATTTTCATGCATGTTAGAACAACTTATAGCTGCTGTTTAGCACAAATCAATTAAATGGCATTTGAATAATCACATATGGAGTTTGAATTTGAATCTTGTATTCAAACCAACTTCATTTAATCTGTTGCTAGTTGCATTAGCCCAAAACACATTCATTTTGCCATGTCATGATCATGCATCATATTGTGCATTGCATTGATTGTGTTCCCTTCTGTGTTGCCGGTATTTGTCCCCTCTCGATAGACGTGATACCGATGATGTGATCGTTGACACTGATGAAGACTCAATGTTATCTTCAGAAGTGCCAGGCAAGCAAAAACCCCTTGTTCATTCGATACAATCCTACTCTCTCGCTCCTGCTCTCTTTTACTGCATTAGGACAACACCGATTCATCTGTTACTTGCTGCGGTAGCTGAACCCCTTTATCCTTTGCATGACCTGTCATTGCCACAGTAAATAGATGAAACCCACTAGCATGAGTAGGAGTTGTTTGAGCCCTGATGTGCCTACTCATTCATGCTTGTTTGTCATGCCTGCTACTGCTTAGAGTTGAGTCAGGTCTGATTCATCGAGGATGAATCAGAGGTGTGTGAACATGTCCTACTATGTGTGAGCTAAGTGTGTGAACACGATTTGGTAAAAGGTGTCGGTGAGAGGCCATGTAGGAGTACATGGTGGGTTGTCTCATTGAAGCCGTCCTTAGGAACTGAGTTCTGTGTTTGTGATCCATGATTCAGCTACTACCATGCATTGGGCCCTGAAATATGACCCCGCTCGACTTCTTATTCACCCTAGTCCTCTGTCCAGGAGTTGCAAGTAGTTTCTGGTGTTTGTAGCTTACTGGAGGCCGTGGACAGCGTTGACCGTAGGGGTGGGCTGTGATGCGGTAGGTACGTGGCACGGTGTACCGGATGCCCGTTTGGTATCTCGGGAACCCTGTTCACATCGTTTGGGGCTGTGAGCGAAACTCCGGCCGGATCTCCTCATGGATGGAACCCGAATAGGCGATAAACCTGGACTAGAGACTTGAGTGTTTAGGTAGGTCGTGGTCTACACCCACGTCGGCTTTCGCTTGAAGTCTGCCGAGCACATGTCGTGTGCAGACGCTAAGTGGTGGAAACATGTATGAAGAAGTACACCCCTGCAGGGTTAACATCATCTATTCGAATAGCCGTGTCCGCGGAAAAGGACTTCTGGATTGCTTATATCAGTTCATAGACAAGTGAAAATGGATACTTTAAAATGCGCAAGATAAGCGTGAGTGCTATGGATGGCGTTCTCGTAGGGAGACGGGAGCGGATCCATAGTGGTGTATTGATATGGTGAATATGTGGACTCGTGTGCGCCACCTCAAAAGAGTCGCTTGCAGTCGTAGTTTAGGATAGCCACCGAGTCAAAGCTGGCTTGCTGCAGTTAAACCCCACCATCCCCTTGTTGAAAATGATGCATATGTAGTTAGTCCTGATGTAAGTCTTGCTGGGTACATTTGTACTCACGTTTGCCTATTTTATGTTTTTGCAGAGAGACTTCAGTCTCACTAG
Source organism: Triticum dicoccoides (assembly GCF_002162155.2). NCBI lineage: Eukaryota > Viridiplantae > Streptophyta > Magnoliopsida > Poales > Poaceae > Triticum > Triticum dicoccoides. The sequence continues at coordinate 123,409,213 of NC_041380.1, read as the reverse complement.
TAGTTCCACGTGGACTTCGACGTTTAGCTTGTTACCTCAGCTACGATCTTGTGCCCTCGGCAGGATCTGATAGATAGTCAGGCTTCTCAGCCTTTTTCATTTATAGATGTCTGTACCCAGACATGATAGCTTCTGCTTGTGCTTTGATTTGTATGCTCTGAATGTTGGGTCATGAGACCCCTGTTTGTAATATCTCGCTCCTCGGAGCCTATTGAATAAATTACTTGAGTCGTAGAGTCATGTTGTGATGCCATGTTGTGTTTGCACATATCGAGCATATTGTGTGTATGTTATTGAAATGCTTGGTATGTGTGGGATCTGACTATCTAGTTGTTTATCTTTAGTAGCCTCTCTTATCGGGAAATGTCTCCTAGTGTTTCCACCGAGCCATGGTAGCTTGCTACTGCTCCGGAACACTTAGGCTGGCCGGCATGTGTCCTTCTTCGTTCCTGTGTCTGTCCCTTCGGGGAAATGTCACGCGATGAATACCGGAGTCCTGTTAGCCCGCTACAGCCCGGTTCACCGGAGTCCTGCTAGCCCAGTGCTACAGCCTGGATTCGCTCGCTGATGACCGACACGTTCGGAGCTGGGTCATGGATGCCTGTCCCTGTAAGTCTGTGCCACTTTGGGTTTACGACTAGTCATGTCAGCCCGGGCTCTTCATCATATGGATGCTAGCGACACTATCATATACGTGAGCCAAAAGGCGCAAACGGTCCCGGGCAAAGGTAAGGCGACACCCGTGGGAATACCGTGCGTGAGGCCGCAAAGTGATATGAGGTGTTACCGGCTAGATCGATGTGACATCGAGTCGGGGTCCTGACACAGGATTACCCAGGACCCGTTCAGGTTATGATTCCATCTGGGTAGTGGTTGATCGCTTGACCAAGGTAGCTCATTTCATTCCCGTAAAGACTACATATACCAGCGCTAAGTTAGCCAAGATATACATGACCAGGATCGTATGTCTGCATGGAGTTCCAAGGAGTATCGTGTCAGATAGAGGAACACAATTTACCTCAAAGTTTTGGAATCAGTTGCATGAAACTTTGGGTACGAGGCTGGAGTTCAGTACAGCTTTTCATCCGCAGACAGATGGACACACCGAGAGAGTCAACCAGATTCTGGAGGACATGTGAGAGCCTGTGCGCTAGACTATGGGTCTAGCTGGGATGACAATCTGCCATACGCAGAGTTCTCGTACAACAACAGCTATCAGACCAGTTTGAAGATGGCCCCTTTCGAAGCTCTATACGGAAGGAGGTGCAGAACACCATTGTTGTGGGATGGTGTTGGAGACCGAAAGCTTTTTGGTCCTGATCTTATCAAAGACTCCGAAGAGAAGGTCAAACTGATTCGAGATAGACTCAAGATAGCCCAGTCAAGACAGAAGAGTTATGCCGACAGTAAACGCAAGGAGGTAACGTATGAAGTTGGAGACCGAGCCTATCTCTGTGTGTCCCCACTTCGTGGAATCAAGAGATTCGGTGTTAAAGGAAAGTTAGCACCCCGTTTCATAGGCCCCTACAAAATCCTCGAACGCAGAGGAGAAGTTGCATACAAGCTGGAATTGCCGGAAGGATTGTCAGGGGTTCATAATGTCTTCCATGTTTCCCAGCTGAAGAAATGCCATGCTGAGATGGCCGATTCTTTTGAGAGACACAGTCCCCCTAGAGGCCATACAGCTCGATAGTGATCTGACTTATGAGGAGAAACCCATCAGGATTCTCGAGACTGCGAACAGAGTTACCCACAGCAAGATCATCAAGTTTTGCAAGGTTCTGTGGAGTCATCATTCCGAGGAGGAAGCCACCTGGGAGCGAGAAGAAGATCTCCGCCGAGACCACCCGCACCTATTTGCTAGCCAACCCGAATCTTGAGGGCAAGATTCATCTTAAGGTGGGTAGGTTTGTAACATCCCAAATTTTCAATTTGGAATGTTTTATAATTATTAGTTAAGCATCTATGCATTTTGTTTGAATTGAGTGGCATTTGGAAATTTTCAGAGGCTTTTGATTTTTTTATTGAATTTGGATTCATCTTGGCATTTAAAAATCTACCTCAATATCCTGACAAATACTTGAGAAAAAGTATGAGAGGAGCTAACATGACACTCCAAAAATGTCAGAAGAGAATATTGCCAAAAGGTTTGAATTCAAATTTGAATTTTATTTGGAGTTTGCAGAAAATGTTTTTTTAGTTTCTGTTTTGCCTCTTTAAAAATGTCCACGCTATAGGATTAATTCCCCTGAGAATTTTGATATATATATGTCCTATATAAAAATATTATAGGTTTACCTATAATTAGTTTTCTCTCTCTGTGGTATTTCAAAAAAAAGGGTCCAAGGCGCCAGCCAGGCCAACCGGCCCAGCAGCGCTGAGCCGCAGCCCACCAACAACCGAGCTGGCCTGCCCCAGCGCAGCGCACGCCCGAACCCCTCTCCCCTCGGTCGCCCGCTCGCTCTCCTCTCTCCCTCTCCCACTGACCCGCGGGGCCCGCCCTCATCCCCACCCCTTCTCTTTCCCCTCGCCCACGCTATGCCGCGCCAGAGCATGTTCGACGCCGCCGCCGCGTCCGAATTCAACGGGATCACGATCCCGAGTCGCCCCTGCCCCAAGAAAGGTGTCCTATAAATACCTAGGTCCCTCCTCTCTCGATCCCCCTAAAACCCTAGCCCAAAACCCACCGCAGCTCGTGCCCTCGCCAAACGCATCTCGCTGCTGCCGCCGCAGTTCGCCGCCCGTTCCGACTCCGGTGAGCTCTCCCTCGATCCCAATTTTCAACCACGTACTTCCGTCGCCGTTGCCCATTTTTTTGACATGTTCTGCGGCCCTCTTATCCACAGCAGAGACGACCCCGAGCTCGTCCGCCACCCGCCGGAGCTGCAGAGCACCGGGCTCTGTTTCGCCTCGCACTCGACGTCTGCGCCGTTCCCGAGCTCCAACAACTCCGCCCCCGACTTCCCCAAGCTCCGCCGCATCCGCCCGACATCTTCGCCCCCCCTCGCCGACCGCCGGAGACCCCGCCCCGCTCGACGCCGACCTCCACCACCCTCTGTCGTCGTCGACCTCCGCCGTAGTAAGCCGCCACCTCCCCTCGCCGCCACCTCCCCTCGCCGTTCGATCTGAAACCTAGGGCCTAGATTAGATTCCGAAGGGGTATGGTTTCATATAGGTCGGTTTTAGTTACGGGTTAGATCGGTTTAGGTGGTTTTATTTTGGTTTATTTACCTGGTTTAGTTAAGTCGAACCGGTCGGTTTTCTGCTTTTAAGCGCGTGCACGGTTTAGTTTAGACAAAGCCCGAGCGTTGTTTAGTTTCCGGATCGCTCACTGTTTCGGCCCGTTAGCGCCTAGGTGTTTTATTTTATTTGTTCGTTTCTGTTTTTAATAGAATAGTTCCAGTTTGTAAAATCTATATCTTTTAAGTTATTTAATATTTTTAGTTGATTCTTTTTTCTCTAGTTTACAAATTTCCTATAGTTGCTGTAGAAATTAGATTCGGTCATGTTTAGGTTTTTTAAAAAATTGTTTTATATTAGTTTTAGTCAGATTAGTTTTTCTGCTATAAATTGAGTTAGGATTATTTTTTTAGTGATTCTTTTTGTTACTGCTTTGTTTTGACTTTGTCTAGGAGTAGGAATTTATTTGGGCATTTTTAGTCTTTAGTAAAAATAGTTTTTATGCAAAAACAAGCTTTTCTAGTTTATTTTAGCTTGCTGTTAGTTTCTGCTGTTCTAGTTATTTTTAAATTTTATTTTTCCTATGTTATAATTTATTTTAGATTAGTTTCTGTAGTTACAGAGAGTGAACATTTAATTACAGCAAAATAAAAGTTTTATTTTATTTTCTTAATAGTTTTGTTTTAGGTATAACAGGAGTTCTATAATAGATATTGGTTTGAATCTTTTTGCACCTAACTTGTATGCTGTTTTCCTCTATGTTAGTTAGTAAAACCATTGTTTTGGATCTGTAAAGAAAAGTGTTAGTAGCTTAAAACTATTTCCTTGTTGTTGCTTGATGTGATGGAAACCTTGATTTTGTTTTCCTTGAGTTTTCTTTGATTTTGGTTTGAATGCTTGTGTGTTTTCCTTTAGTTTGCTAATATGTCATTAGTGAAATACTTATTTGTGCTATTGTTTGACTCGATAGAATTTCCGTAGTGCGAAGCTTGCAATCTCGAGTCACTAGCGTTTGAAGACCGTCAGCCAGGCAAGTTATTTGATCATGTTTTACAATACCTATGATTTTGTTGCATTAGAATTATTCCTCCCCACCATGCATGCAGTAGTATCATGAGGTAGGATGAACCCACTTCCCCTTGTTACCATTGCCCGGGACGATGTAGTTTATTTTGCTATGCTCGTAGACGGGGTTGGTTGAGTGTTTCATAGGGAGATGTGAGAGTCAAGATGATGACAACCCCATGACTTCAAGCTCAAGATGGACTCCAAATTCACTACTGGGTGGAGGACGGTTGACGGGCACCCTGGAGGAACCAGTGGATGGCCGGGATGCATGGAGGAGCGCCATGACATCTTGCGGAAAGCTTCACCCAGCCACGAAGAGACGGATGGATACCCTTTGACCAGAAGCTTACCTGTGCAGCCGCAAGCCATTATGGGCTCTGGCTGGGTTGACCCTAGGCGTGACTCTGGACGGACGGTGCCAGCAGATGTAGAAGAACGGTAGGACATGGATGGGTACCGGCAGTGCTCAGAGAAATGTTGGGGAACGCAGTAATTTCAAAAAAAATCCTACGCACACGCAAGATCATGGTGATGCATAGCAACGAGAGGGGAGAGTATGATCTACGTACCCTTGTAGATCGCAACGGAAGCGTTGACACAACATAGAGGAAGTAGTCGTACGTCTTCTTCCCAATCCGACCGATCCAAGCACCGTTACTCCGGCACCTCCGAGTTCTTAGCACACGTATAGCTCGATGACGCTCCCCGGGCTCCGATCCAGCAAAGCTTTGGGGATGAGTTCCGTCAGCACAACGGCGTGGTGACGATGATGATGTTCCACCGACACACGGCTTCGCCTAAGCACTACAACGATATGACCGAGGTGGTATATGGTGGCAGGGGCACCGCACACGGCTAAGGAACGATCACGAGGATCAACTTGTGTGTCCTAGAGTGTCCCCTGCCTCCGTATATAAAGGATCCAAGGGGGGGTGCGGCCGGCCTAGAGGAGGGCGCAGGAGGAGTCCTACTCCTACCGGGAGTAGGACTCCCCTCCCGTTTCCTTGTCCAATTAGGAGAGAGGGGGAGAGAGGAAAAGGGGGGGCGCCGCCCCTCCCTCCTTGTCCAATTCGGACTAGGGGTAGAGGGGGTGCGCGGCCTGCCCTGGCAGCCCCTTCCTCTTCTCCACTTTAGGTCCATGAGGCCCATTAACCCCCCCGGGGGGTTCCGGTAACCCCCCGGTGCTCCGGTTTTATCCGATACTTCTCCGGAACCCTTCCGGTGTCCGAATATAGTCATCCAATATATCAATCTTTATGTCTCGACCATTTCGAGACTCCTCGTCATGTCCGTGGTCACATATGGGACTCCGAACTAACTTCGGTACATCAAAATGCACAAACTCATAATAACTGTCATCGTAATGTTAAGCGTGCGGACCCTACGGTTCGAGAACAATGTAGACATGACTGAGACAGATCTCCGGTCAATAACCAATAGCTGGACCTGGATGCCCATATTGGCTCATACATATTCTACGAAGATCTTTATCGGTCAGACCGCATAACAACATACGTTGTTCCCTTTGTCATCGGTATGTTACTTGCCCGAGATTCGATCGTCGGTATCCAATACCTATTTCAATCTCGTTACCGGCAAGTCTCTCTACTCGTTCCGTAATACATCATCTCACAACCAACATATTGGTTGCAATGCTTGCAAGGCTTATGTGATGTGCATTACCGAGAGGGCCCAGAGATACCTCTCCGACAATCGGAGTGACAAATCCTAATCTCGAAATACGCCAACCCAACATGTACCTTTGGAGACACCTGTAATGCTCCTTTATAATCACCCTGTTACGTTGTGACGTTTGGTAGCACCCAAAGTGTTCCTCCGGTAAACGGGAGTTGCATAATCTCATAGTCATAGGAACATGTATAAGTCATGAAGAAAGCAATAGCAACATACTAAAAGATCGGGTGCTAAGCTAATGGAATGGGTCATGTCAATCAGATCATTCAACTAATGATGTGATCCCGTTAATCAAATAACAACTATTTGTTCATGGTTAGGAAACATAACCATCTTTGATTAACGAGCTAGTCAAGTAGAGGCATACTAGTGACACTCTGTTTCTCTATGTATTCACACATGCATTATGTTTCCGGTTAATACAATTCTAGCATGAATAATAAACATTTATCATGAAATAAGGAAATAAATAATAACTTTATTATTGCCTCTAGGGCATATTTCCTTCAGTCTCCCACTTGCACTAGAGTCAATAATCTAGATTACACAGTAATGATTCTAACACCCATGGAGCCTTGGTGCTGATCATGTTTTGCTCATGGAAGAGGCTTAGTCAACGGGTCTGCAACATTCAGATCCATATGTATCTTGCAAATCTCTATGTCTCCCACCTGGACTAGATCCCGGATGGAATTGAAGCGTCTCTTGATGTGCTTGGTTCTCTTGTGAAATCTGGATTCCTTTGCCAAGGCAATTGCACCAGTATTGTCACAAAAGATTTTCATTGGACCCGATGCACTAGGTATGATACCTAGATCGGATATGAACTCCTTCATCCAGACTCCTTCATTTGCTGCTCCCGAAGCAGCTATGTACTCCGCTTCACATGTAGATCCCGCTACGACGCTTTGCTTAGAACTGCACCAACTGACAGCTCCACCATTTAATGTAAACACGTATCCGGTTTGCGATTTAGAATCGTCCGGATCAGTGTCAAAGCTTGCATCAACGTAACCTTTTACGATGAGCTCTTTGTCACCTCCATATACGAGAAACATATCCTTAGTCCTTTTCAGGTACTTCAGGATGTTCTTGATCGCTGTCCAGTGACCCATTCCTGGATTACTTTGGTACCTCCCTGCTAAAATTATAGCAAGGCACACATCAGGTCTGGTACACAGCATTGCATACATGATAGAGCCTATGGCTGAAGCATAGGGAACATCTTTCATTTTCTCTCTATCTTCTGCAGTGGTCGGGCATTGAGTCTTACTCGACTTCACACCTTGCAATACAGGCAAGAACCCTTTCTTTGCTTGATCCATTTTGAACTTTTTCAAAACTTTGTCAAGGTATGTGCTTTGTGAAAGTCCAATTAGGCGTCTTGATCTATCTCTATAGATCTTAATGCCTAATATGTAAGCAGCTTCACCGAGGTCTTTCATTGAAAAACTCTTATTCAAGTATCCCTTTATGCTATCTAGAAATTCTATATCATTTCCAATCAGTAATATGTAATCTACATATAATATCAGAAATGCTACAGAGCTCCCACTCACTTTCTTGTAAATACAGGCTTCTCCAAAAGTCTATATAAAACCAAATGCTTTGATCACACTATCAAAATGTTTATTCCAACTCCGAGAGGCTTGCACCAGTCCATAAATGGATCGCTGGAGCTTGCACACTTTGTTAGCTCCCTTTGGATCGACAAAACCTTCTGGTTGCATCATATACAACTCTTCTTCCAGAAATCCATTCAGGAATGCAGTTTTGACATCCATCTGTCAAATTTCATAATCATAAAATGCGGCAATTGCTAACATGATTCGGACAGACTTAAGCATCGCTACGGGTGAGAAGGTCTCATCGTAGTCAATCCCTTGAACTTGTCGAAAACCTTTTGCGACAAGTCGAGCTTTGTAGACAGTAATATTACCGTCAGCGTCAGTCTTCTTCTTGAAGATCCATTTATTCTCAATTGCTTGCCGATCATCGGGCAAGTCAACCAAAGTCCATACTTTGTTCTCATACATGGATCCCATCTCAGATTTCATGGCTTCAAGCCATTTTGCGGAATCTGGGCTCACCATTGCTTCTTCATAGTTCGTAGGTTCATCATGATCTAGTATCATGACTTCCAGAACGGGATTACTGTACCACTCTGGCGCGGATCTCACTCTGGTTGATCTACGAGGTTCAGTAGTATCTTGATCTAAAGTTTCATGATCATCATCATTAGCTTCCTCACTAATTGGTGTAGGTGTGGTACTACTTTACAATAAGGGAGCAGGTACAGTTACCTCGTCAAGTTCTACTTTCCTCCCACTCACTTCTTTTGAGAGAAACTCCTTCTCCAGAAAGTTTTCGAATTTAGCAACAAAAGTCTTGCCTTCGGATCTGTGATAGAAGGTGTATCCAATAGTCTCCTTTGGATATCCTATGAAGACACATTTCTCCGATTTGGGTTCGAGCTTATCAGGTTGAAGCTTTTTCACATAAGCATCGCAGCCCCAAATTTCAGAAACGACAACTTTGGTTTCTTGCCAAACCATAGTTCATAAGGCGTCGTCTCAACGGATTTTGATGGTGCCCTATTTAACGTGAATGCGGCCGTCTAGAGCGTATCCCCAAAATGATAGCGGTAAATCAGTAAGAGACATCATAGATCGCACCATATCAAGTAAAGTACGATTACAACGTTCGGACACACCATTACGCTGTGGTGTTCCGGGTGGCGTGAGTTGCGAAACTATTCCACAATTTTTCAAATGTACACCAAACTCGTAACTCAAATATTCTCCTCCATGATCAGATCGTAGAAACTTTATTTTCTTGTTACGATGATTTTCAACTTCACTCTGAAATTCTTTGAACTTTTCAAACGTTTCAGACTTATGTTTCATTAAGTAGATATACCCATATCTGCTTAGATCATCTGTGAAGGTGAGAAAATAACGATATCCGCCACGAGCCTCAATATTCATCGGACCACATACATCTGTATGTATGATTTCCAACAAATCTGTTGCTCTCTCCATAGTACCGGAGAACGGCGTTTTAGTCATCTTGCCCATGAGGCACGGTTCGCAAGTACCAAGTGATTCATAATCAAGTGGTTCCAAAAGTCCATCATTATGGAGTTTCTTCATGCGTTTTACACCGATATGACCCAAACGGCAGTGCCACAAATAAGTTGCACTATCATTATCAACTCTGCATCTTTTGGCTTCAGCATTATGAATGTGTGTGTTACTACTATCGAGATTCAACAAGAATAGACCACTCTTCAAGGGTGCATGACCATAAAAGATATTACTCATATAAATAGAACAACCATTATTCTCTTATTTAAATGAATAACCGTCTCGCATCAAACAAGATCCAGATATAATGTTCATGCTCAACGCTGGCACCAAATAACAATTATTTAGGTCTAATACTAATCCCGAAGGTAGATGTAGAGGTAGCGTGCCGACCGCGATCACATCGACTTTGGAACCGTTTCCCACGCGCATCGTCACCTCGTCCTTAGCCAATCTTCGCTTAATCCGTAGTCCCTGTTCCGAGTTGCAAATATTAGCAACAGAACCAGTACAAATACCCAGGTGCTACTGCGAGCATTAGTAAGGTACACATCAATAACATGTATATCACATATACCTTTGTTCACCTTGCCATCCTTCTTATCCGCCAAATACTTGGGGCAGTTCCGCTTCCAGTGACCAGTCTGCTTGCAATAGAAGCACTCAGTTTCAGGCTTAGGTCCAGGTTTGGGTTTCTTCTCCTGAGTAGCAACTTGCTTGCCGTTCTTTTTGAAGTTCCCCTTCTTCTTTCCTTTGCCCTTTTTCTTGAAACTAGTGGTCTTGTTAACCATCAACACTTGATGCTCCTTCTTGATTTCTACCTCCGCAGCTTTCAGCATCGCGAAGAGCTCGGGAATAGTCTTATTCATCCCTTGCATATTATAGTTCATCACGAAGCTCTTGTAGCTTGGTGGCAGTGATTGGAGAATTCTGTCAATGACGCAATCATCTGGAAGATTAACTCCCAATTGAATCAAGTGATTATTATACCCACACATTTTGAGTATATGCTCACTGACAGAACTGTTCTCCTCCATCTTGCAGCTATAGAACTTATTGGAGACTTCATATCTCTCAACCCAGGCATTTGCTTGAAATATTAACTTCAACTCCTGGAACATCTCATATGCTCCATGACGTTCAAAATGTCGTTGAAGTCCTGATTCTAAGCCATAAAGCATGGCACACTGAACTATCGAGTAGTCATCAGCTTTGCTTTGCCAGACGTTCATAACATCCGGTGTTGCTCCAGCAGCAGGCCTGGCACCCAGCGGTGCTTCCAGGACGTAATTCTTCTGTGCAGCAATGAGGATAATCCTCAAGTTACGGACCCAGTCCGTGTAATTGCTACCATCATCTTTCAACTTTGTTTTCTCAAGGAACGCATTAAAATTCAACGGAACAACAACACGAGCCATCTATCTACAATCAACATAAACAAGCAAGATACTATCAGGGACTAAGTTCATGATAAATTTAAGTTCAATTAATCATATTACTTAAGAACTCCCACTTAGATAGACATCCCTCTAATCTTCTAAGTGATCATGTGATCCAAATCAACTAAACCATAACCGATCATCACGTGAGATGGAGTAGTTTCATTGGTGAACATCACTATGTTGATCATATCTTCTATATGATTCACGCTCGACCTTTCGGTCTCCGTGTTCCGAGGCCATATCTGTATATGCTTGGCTCGTCAAGTATAACCTGAGTATTCTGCGTGTGCAGCTGTTTTGCACCCGTTGTATTTGAACGTAGAACCTATCACACCCGATCATCACGTGGTGTCTCAGCACGAAGAACTTTCGCAACGGTGCATACTCAGGGAGAACACTTCTTGATAATTTAGTGAGAGATCATCTTATAATGCTACCGTCAATCAAAGCAAGATAAGATGCGTAAAAGGATAAACATCACATGCAATCATTATAAGTGATATGATATGGCCATCATCATCTTGTGCTTGTGATCTCCATCTCCGAAGCACCGTCGTGATCACCATCGTCACCGGCATGACACCTTGATCTCCATCGTAGCATCGTTGTCGTCTCGCCAAGCTTGTGCTTCTACGACTATCGCTACCGCTTAGTGATAAAGTAAAGCATTACATCGCGATTGCATTGCATACAATAAAACGACAACCATAAGGCTCCTTCCAGTTGCCGATAACTCGGTTACAAAACATGATCATCTCATACAATAAAATCAGCATCATGTCTTGACCATATCACATCACAACATGCCCTGCAAAAACAAGTTAGACGTCCTCTACTTTGTTGTTGCAAGTTTTACGTGGCTGCTACGGGCTTAAGCAAGAACTAATCTTACCTACGCATCAAAACCACAACGATAGTTTGTCAATTTGACTCTGTTTTAACCTTCGCAAGGACCAGGCGTAGCCACACTTGGTTCAACTAAAGTTGGAGAGACAGTCGCCCGCAAGCCACCTATGTGCAAAGCACGTCGGGAGAACCGGTCTCGCGTAAGCGTACGCGTAATGTTGGTCCGGGTCATCTCGTCCAACAATACCGCCGAACCAAAGTATGACATGCTGGTAGGCAGTATGACTTATATCACCCACAACTCACTTGTGTTCTACTCGTGTAAATAACATCAAACCATAAAACCTAGGCTCTGATACCACTGTTGGGGAACGCAGTAATTTCAAAAAAATTCCTACGCACACGCAAGATCATGGTGATGCATAGCAACGAGAGGGGAGAGTATGATCTATGTACCCTTGTAGATCGCAACGTAAGCATTGACACAACATAGAGGAAGTAGTCGTACGTCTTCTTCCCGATCCGACCGATCCAAGCACCGTTACTCCGGCACCTCTGAGTTCTTAGCACACGTACAGCTCGATAACGCTCCCCGGGCTCCGATCCAGCAAAGCTTCGGGGATGAGTTCCGTCAGCACAATGGCGTGGTGACGATGATGATGTTCCACCGACGCAGGGCTTCGCCTAAGCACTACAACGATATGACCGAGGTGGTATATGGTGGCAGGGGGCACCGCACACGGCTAAGGAACGATCACGAGGATCAACTTGTGTGTCCTAGGGTGTCCCCCTGCCTCCGTATATAAAGGATCCAAGGGGGGGTGCGGCCGGCCTAGAGGAGGGCGCAGGAGGAGTCCTACTCCTACCGGGAGTAGGACTCCCCTCCCGTTTCCTTGTCCAATTAGGAGAGAGGGGGGAGAGAGGAAAAGGGGGGGCGCCGCCCCTCCCTCCTTGTCCAATTCGGACTAGGGGGAGAGGGGGCGCGCGGCCTGCCCTGGCAGCCCCTTCCTCTTCTCCACTTTAGGCCCATGAGGCCCATTAACCCCCCGGGGGGTTCCGGTAACCCCCCGGTGCTCCGGTTTTATCCAATACTTCTCCGGAACCCTTCCGGTGTCCGAATATAGTCATCCAATATATCAATCTTTATGTCTCAACCATTTCGAGACTCCTCGTCATGTCCGTGATGACATCCGGGACTCCGAACTAACTTCGGTACATTAAAATGCACAAACTCATAATACCTGTCATCGTAACGTTAAGCGTGCGGACCCTACGGTTCGAGAACAATGTAGACATGACTAAGACAGATCTCCGGTCAATAACCAATAGCGGGACCTGGATGCCCATATTGGCTCCTACATATTCTACGAAGATCTTTATCGGTCACACCGCATAACAACATACGTTGTTCCCTTTGTCATCGGTATGTTACTTGCCCGAGATTCAATCGTCGGTATCCAATACCTAGTTCAATCTCGTTACCGGCAAGTCTCTTTACTTGTTCCGTAATACATCATCTCACAACCAACATATTAGTTGTAATGCTTGCAAGGCTTATGTGATGTGCATTACCGAGAGGGCCCAGAGATACCTCTCCGACAATCGGAGTGACAAATCCTAATCTTGAAATACGCCAACCCAACATGTACCTTTGGAGACACCTGTAATGCTCCTTTATAATCACCCAGTTACATTGTGACGTTTGGTAGCACCCAAAGTGTTCCTCCAGTAAACGGGAGTTGCATAATCTCATAGTCATAGGAACATGTATAAGTCATGAAGAAAGCAATAGCAACATACTAAACGATCGGGTGCTAAGCTAATGGAATGGGTCATGTCAATCAGATCATTCAACTAATGATGTGATCCCGTTAATCAAATAACAACTATTTGTTCATGGTTAGGAAACATAACCATCTTTGATTAACGAGCTAGTCAAGTAGAGGCATACTAGTGACACTCTGTTTCTCTATGTATTCACACATGTATTATGTTTCCGGTTAATACAATTCTAGCATGAATAATAAACATTTATCATGAAATAAGGAAATAAATAATAACTTTATTATTGCCTCTAGGGCATATTTCCTTCAAGAAACTCTACGGAAGACCCTGTTTCGTTCATCCCGTCTTCAAACACCAGGCAGTGCGAGGACATAAAGGAGGGAACAATTCTTGTGGGTAAAGTGCACAAGACTCTGCAGAGTAACAACCTAATCGATTAGCCGCGTCCCCGGTTACGGACAAATGAGCCTCTGGAAATTGGAGTATTTCGGAAATGGGTGGAATCCGCAAGTTGATCACCAAAACATACATCAAGTGAATCACGTGGTATCCCATTGTCACCACAGATACGCACGGCAAGACATACATCAAGTGTTCTCAAATCTTTAAAGACTCAATCCGATAAAATTACTTCAAAGGGGAAACTCAATTCATTACAAGAGAGTAGAGGGGGAGGAGAAACATAAGATCCAACTATAATAGCAAAGCTCGCGATACATCAGGATCTTGCCAAATCAAGAACATGAGAGAAAGAGAGAGAGAGAGAGAGAGAGAGAGAGAGAGAGAGAGAGAGAGAGAGAGAGAGAAAGAGATCAAACTCATAGCTACTGGTACATACCCTCAGCCCCGAGGGAGAACTACTCCCTCCTCGTCATGGAGAGCACCGGGATGATGAAGATGGCCACCGGAGAGGGATTTCCCCCTCCGGCAGGGTGCCGGAACGGGTCTAGATTGGCTTTCGATGGCTACGGAGGCTTCTGGCGGTGGAACTCCCAATCTATTGTGCTCCCGGATGTTTTTAGGGTATATGGAGATATATAGGTGGAAGAAGTAAGTCAGGGGGACCACGAGGGTGGAGGGCGTGCCCCCCTGCCTCGTGGCCTCCTCGAAGCTTCCCTTACGTGCACTTCAAGTCTTATGGGCTTCTTTCCTTCCAAAAATGGGTTCCGTGAAGTTTCAGGTCAATTGGACTCCGTTCGGTTTTCCTTTTCTTCGAAACCCTAAAACAAGGTAAAAGCAGAAACTGGCACTGGGCTCTGGGTTAATAGGTTAGTCCCAAAAATGATATAAAAGTGTATAATAAAGCCCATAAACATCCACAACAGAAGATAATATAGCATGGAGCAATCAAAAATTATAGATACGTTGGAGACGTATCATACGGCCATGGGGTACTCGGCCCAATCTGAATGACCAGGAGACGACGTGGTGAGTACACCGTCAGTAGCCCCCTGAACCGGTCTTCAAGTTGGGGACGCTCCTCGATTCTTCTGAACTGTTCTTCATCTTCGGTCGTCGGTCTTGAAAACTAGTTCAACAAATCTTCTTCGATCTTGAGGATCACCAACGTGCATCCGAAGAGTTTATACGTCGGGTATCCGAGGAACCCCTTTAAGTTTCCGGTCTTTATCAATGCCTTGTTATTTTTATGCCACACCTCGGGTTTGAAGTTGTTCTCGGGCGGCAGTGTCCTCTTGCGTCTGAGCTCCATCGTCGGACTGCATCCGATTTATCTTTCGCAGCCGAGATCCAACGCCAGGCTGCTTCCGAGCCCCAATGCCGGAATGTATCCGAGCTCCAACGCCGGATTGCATAAGAGTATTGTTACAGCCGAGCTCCAACGCCAAACTGCATCCGGGCTCCAACACCGGAATGTATCCGAGCTTCAACGCCGGACTATATCCGAGGTGTCATAGATCACCTTGGCTCCAAAAAAGTTTGAAGGAGCTTAGCCGAGCTTAATGTCGGAAATGCCCGCTATGGAGCCAGCCACTGGCGCCCGAGCTTTATGCCGGACTGCTTCCGAGGTGGTGCACCACCCCGACTGTGGGCCAATTTTTTGTCAATATTTTTGAATGGTGCAATTTATTCTTTGCCGAGATATACAGCCAGTAGCCTTCAAGGCGTGTATCACTTTAAAACCCAAGATGCACCTAAAGGATGACATAAGACCGCTGATCCCAGTAGCCGCTGAGACTCGGGTTGATTTGCAAAATCGGTCTGAGGATCAAGTCCTAGCTCGGCAGAATACTTCAGGACATAAAAAGCAGTGTGCTCAGTCCTCGAGACTCGGGTTGGGTGCGGCCGACCAACTTGAGGATCATAATCTCCTCGGAAACTGTATTGCACTTATAATTTTCTGCATTGTACATGCAATGCGGTAGCCTCCGAGCCACTGGTCGGGTGGCAACACCAGATCAGAGGATCGATGTACCCCTTTAATATTTGTAAATGATAAGCACGAAGCCTAGTAGCCCCCGAGCCTTAATGTGGGCACGGGTGGCCGAATTAAGGATCGATATCCATAATAAAATCACAAATTATGTGTAATGACTCTATGTATCCAAGTACTTTACGTCGTTAATGCTCGGATCCGCATTGTACAAAACTTTGGTGACACACCATCGGCTTCCACCTCCTCGGCCAGCAGCCGAGGAGTGTTTGTCCTACTTTATAAAGCCTTTTATGAGGGCAAAGATTTACGACAAACAAGGCAATCTGGCCATACGGTTTTATAAACAAAGGTACGCAGATAGATATGTTATATTACTGTTTAACATAAAAAATGTCTTCCAAAGAAAATAGTCCCGCTATCGGTTCCTTTCTTTGGGTTGTCATGCTAAGCATGATCATGAAACCTCAGCTCTAATGTAAGAGAAAAATATTGAGGATTTAGTCTGGGAGGCCAGCTACTAGCCCCCGGTAGTGTTCGGCGACAGTCGAGGTCAAGCCGTAAACATTTCGGCCAATGTTATGAATGGCCCGTCATTTAACACAGTCATCGGATCGCTGACCAGTTAACGCTTATTGTGACAGTTAGTTTTCAGCTTTTTCCACTGAGGTGCTTAACCATGTGAGCTGGAAGCACAATCGCAGTGGTTCTCCCTTTGCACACCTAGCCGAACAAAGCGGAACGTAGGAGGCAAGCACAGGAGCTGGGCAACCCAACTATTGACTAAAGACACAATTCAAAACCGATGCATATAAAGCAATACCCGAGAATGTTTTGCCGAATCTCTAAAGATGTCCGGCGCTGCACTGCGAGACTTGTGCTGGAAACACACAAATAGTTTAAAAGTGCCAAAAGCTTGGAAAACCAAAAAACGTCAGTAAAAACATGACGTCCGAACAAGATCAAGTGTTTTGTACCAATCCGAAAATTGGAAAAAAGAATTGTGCTTCTGTCGCGCTTTAACATGACACATCCGATCTCAAGACTTCACGCGGGTCAGCCTACGGCTTCAAGCTCCTTATCCCAAAGGCAGAGTACTTCTCCGAGGTCAGTTTAGCAAACTAAACTCAAGCAGCTTTCAGAGAGAAGACAGGCTATCCGGCTATTGACCTTAAACTCGAGTCGAAAAAGGAGTGGTAGAAAAAGACTTTGCAACAACCAAGAAGAAAACACATTTACTATAAAACAGCTCATATAAATTTTAAGAGCCCCCAAGTGACTTGGGTAAAAGAATTTTATGTATAATCATTGTATGTACCGAAGTACTTATATCATATTTGTGTTCACCCGAACTTTAAACGCGTCTTAACCGACCGTCGGCTTCTCCTTCTTCGGCCAAGGGCCGAAAAGTGTCATGTACTCCACCTGTCGAGAGTATCGACGGTGTTTCCGATGACCAGGCAATCAGGCCATAAGGCTATAACAGACAAAGCGCGCTCAGGGAACTTATGCTATATTACTGACGAAGTGTAAGAAGCATCTTCAAAGAAAATAGTACCCCCACCGATACCTTTCTTCGGTGCTCATTATTACTATGAGACTTGTGCAATAGATTTTTTGTACTCATGAGTTTCGTTATGTGCCGACCATAGTTGAAAATAATAAGAGTGCTAGCTTTCGGCTTCATCCAGTCTGAGGTACTAACTCGGATGACCCGGTAGTAACAAACTAACAATCGCAGAGGTGCTCCCTTTACTCCCTAGCCGAACAATCGGGAATGTAGGGGTAAACACAGGAGCGAGGCAACCCATCTTGCAATCGCTTAGGCCAATATGGTGCATATTCTGGCGTAATACACGAACAAGGAACGAAGCCGTACAAGTATAATCATATGCAAGAGGAAAAGCTCCATCAAGGGAGCCCCCAAATAAACAGGGTATTGGAATATGCACGTCACAAACAAAGTTTTGACAAGGAACTTTGTCACAAACAACTTTGTGCCGAAAAGTATAATGCTTGGTCGAACCGAACAAATTTAAAACTAAAAGTTCTTGAGCATGAAAGCAACTTAGCTGGTTAATGTGCTCGGTGTTGATAACGTGATTCAGGCTTGTGGCGGGACGAAGACGCCCATTGATCTATGACAGATCCGATAAGGTTCGCAGTCCTCGGCATGGCCAAGGTCCCAGCCCCCAGGCCCGAGGTGTTCGAGCAAGGAGTTCGGCACTCCGAAGTAGTGACCACCTAACACAGTCAAAATCGATTACCTGTACACATAAAATAGTGCGATCTAGGAAATAATAATAAGATATATATAATCTTGCATAATTGCTTTACGCAAAAATAATTTATTTAAAGAAATGTGGCCTGGCGCCGAA
Organism: Triticum dicoccoides; assembly: GCF_002162155.2. Classification (NCBI taxonomy): domain Eukaryota; kingdom Viridiplantae; phylum Streptophyta; class Magnoliopsida; order Poales; family Poaceae; genus Triticum; species Triticum dicoccoides. The sequence goes on along the minus strand of NC_041380.1, from coordinate 123,391,341 downwards.
GCCAATATCGATGCAGGGCGTCAGCATGACGCAGTGAAGGCGTGACAAAGCCTGAATTTGTAGGGCGGTCCGGGCTCCGGATGCGGCGTTCGCCGAACTATGTATGGAAACTGACCGAACCACCACGCGACCGTTTTTAATGTGGCCGCCATTTGATAGACCTGTGTACAGATGGTGGAACAAACTAGAGTAGTAATTCCTTAAGAAAAATAAACCCAATAAGCAAAAATTGTTAGGATTAATAGCGCTTGGTTTATTTGTTGTAGCATTCCGAAGAAAAGCGACTCCCAAAATCGAGAATTTATCCGCACACCCATTGCCTGATGGGCGATAAAGCGATGGCCTGGTGATGCTGGCAAAGGTTGGCTTGCCGAGGCGAAGCCCTCGGTCCAGCTAACGCGACGAAGCTGGTCGGCTGGTGACGCTGAAGTCACCGGAGTATGTTGATGAAGAAATAGCCAAGTCCCCGGTCTAGCCGAGGTGACGGAGCAGGCCGGTGAGGAGTTTTTGTAGCTGCCATGTCAACCGAGGTGTTGAAGTAGTTCGGCGTGATGGACATTGGCTCGAAGAAGCAACAGTGTGGCCATGCTGACCCAGGTCATAACTTGTGACGCGGCCAATGCTGGTTTGATGAAGTGACCATGCGGCGATGCCGGTGTGCCTGCTCCGTGTAATCCGTGCGGCGGTGATGTTGGTGATGATTTATCCTTGGCGATTCCGAACTCTTATTCGGCTCGCCGAGGTGAGGATCCGAAGAAGTTGAGCACGGCTTAAAAAGCAGCGACATGTCTAGTGCAGGTCGGCAGTCGCGGAGCTATATTGCCGGACTGGTTTGACACCAGTGTGATGGCGAACATTACCTCAGAGGAGGATTAAAATTTTATGGGCGCATGTTAAAAACAACGCACAATACCTTAGAAGAAAATTTCTTTTAAAAAGGTTATCAAATATCACGTTCATAAAGAAACATGAATTCGGGTAGGATCCGTATTCGCGCAGGAAACAGATCTGAGAAGTGATGCACTAATCAGAAGGTTCCCGGAGTTTGGACGGTCGGATCGAGCTAAAATTTTGAGGGGTGGTAGATATGGGAATTCCGCAGCAGATGAACGGTTGAATCTTCCAATGGACTTCCGAGCTTCGCTCTGGAGACCACGCCCTAAACTCGTCCAGATTCCCGTCTAGATTTGACAGGGCTCCGGTATATCATAGATTGTCAGAGATTCCTCCATCGGAACTCGACTAAATTTTCTAGGGTTGTTATAGACTCGGTTTCGCACAATTCCACCAAAGAGATTGTTAAAACGACACTCGAGGAGGCGGTGGCGGCGGATACGCGTTCGCTGTCCAGAAAAACAGCACGGTCGCCCGAGGGCAATGTTGACGTTGAGCCCCCGAGCTCCATGGACGATTCCTCCATGATCTTGATAGAGATCGGAGTTGGTGTTGATGAAGGCCCTCGTCCGAACATGATGATCGGAGGCAGGGCACAGTCCTCGGTCAAGCCAAGGTGACCAGTCGAGCCGGTGACGAAGATGTCGGCATCGCAGTTAATCTGCAGACGAGCCATCGATCCTTTTGCTGATCACACAGCGGAACTCTCAATGAAAGCACCAATATCGGTGTCAAAACCGGCAAATCTCAGGTAGGTGGTCCCGAATTGTGTGTCTAAGGTGGATGGTAACAGGAGGCGGGGGACACAATGTTTACCCAGGTTCGGGCCCTCTGGATGGAGGTAATACCCTACTTCCTGCTTGATTGATCTTGATGATATGAGTATTACAAGAGTTGATCCACCACGAGATCGGAGAGGCTAAACCCTAGAAGCTAGCCTATGGTATGATTGTTGTATATCTATCGACTAGCCTGGCCTGATTTATATAATGCACCAGAGGCCTAGGATAACAAGAGTCCTAGCCGAATACGCCAGTGGGGGAGGAGTCCTTGTCTTGACCACCAAGTCTTGTGGAATCTTCCTTGTATGTGGCAGCTGTCCGAACTGGCCCATGAGTATACAGCCATGGGGGTCCTCGGCTCAATCTAACTAACCGGGAGACGATGTGATGAGTACCCCCTAGTCCAGGACACCGTCACCCCCCTAGGCGTGCCCCCTGCCTCGTGGAACCCACGTGGGTCCCTTCCACTTACCCTTGCACCCACACACTTCATCTTGCTCCAGGAAAATCACCCACCAGCTCAAACCCGTGTTCTTTCTCATCTTGCTGCCATTTTCGATCTCCTTGCTCAAAGTTCCATTCACAAAACTGCTTTAGGGGATTGTTCTTCGGTATGTGACTCCTCCAATGGTCCATTTAGTCTTTGTTCTAGTGCTTTATTTATTGCAAATTTTTGCTGCTTAGGTGACCCTGTTCTTGAGCTTGCATGTCAAATTTATGTGGTCTGATACGTCCATTTTGCATCATGCTTTTATATCGATATTTATTGCATTATGGGTTGTTATTACACATTATGTCACAATACTTATGCCTATTCTATCTTATTTTACAAGGTTTACATGAAGAGGGAGAATGCCGACAGTTGGGATTCAGGGCTGGAAAAGGAGCAAATATTAGAGATCTATTCTGCACAGCTCCAAAAGTCTTGAAACTTCATGTGAGCACGTTTCAGAATATATAAAAAATATTGAGCGCAAGAAGTACCAGAGGGGGGCCACCCATCAGCCATGAGGGTGGGGGCGCGCCCTACCCCCCTGGGCGCGCCCCTGCCTCATAGGCCCCCTGGTGGCCCTCCGATGCCCATCTTCTGCTATATGGAGCCTTTCGTCGAGGAAAAAATCATAAGCAAGCTTTCGGGACGAGACTCCGCCGCCACGAGGCGGAACCTTGGCGGAACCAATCTAGGGCTCTGGCGGAGCTGTTCTGCCGGGGAAACTTCCCTTTGGGAGAGGGGAATCATCACCAACGATCCTCTCATCGGGAGGGGGTCAATCTCCTTCAACATCTTCACCAGCACCATCTCATCTCAAACCCTAGTTCATCTCTTGTATCCAATCTTTGTATCCAAACCTCAGATTGGTACTTATGGGTTGCTAGTAGTGTTGATTACTCCTTGTAGTTGATGCTATTTGGTTTACTTGGCGGAAGATCATATGTTCAGATCAGTTATGCATATTAATACCCCTCTGATTATGAACATGAATATGCTTTGTGAGTAGTTACGTTTGTTCCCGAGAACATGGGAGAAGTCTTGTTATTAGTAGTCATGTGAATTTGGTATTCGTTTGATATTTTTATGAGATGTATGTTGTCATCCCTCTAGTGGTGTCATGTGAACGTCGACTACATGACACTTCACCATTGTTTGGGCCTAGAGGGAGGCATTGGAAAGTAATAAGTAGATGATGGGTTGCTAGAGTGACAGAAGCTTAAACCCTAGTTTATGTGTTGCTTCGTAAGGGGCTAATTTGGATCCATATGTTTCATGCTATGGTTAGGTTTACCTTAATACTTCTGTTGTAGTTGCGGATGCTTACAATGGGGGTTAATCATAAGTGGGATGCTTGTCCAAGTAAGGACAGTGCCCAAGCACCGGTCCACCCACATATCAGATTATCAAAGTACCGAACGTGAATAATATGAACGTGATGAAAACTAGCTTGACGATAATTCCCATGTGTCCTCGGGAGAGCTTTGCGTCATATAAGAGTTTGTCCAGACTTGTCCTTTGCTACAAAAAGGATTGGGCCATCTTGCTGCACCTTATTTACTTTTATTACTTGCTACTCGTTACAAATTACCTTATCACAAAACTATCTGTTACCGACAATTTCAGTGCTTGCAGAGAATACCTTGCTGAAAACTGCTTATCATTTCCTTCTGCTCCTCGTTGGGTTCAACACTCTTACTTATCGAAAGGACTACGATAGATTCCCTATACTTGTGGGTCATCATGGTCAAAAGTAGTTCTAATGCATGATATAGCCTCTGGACACTTGTAGGAGTAGTTGCTATCAATTTTGTTGAGTTCGGTTCACTTTTATTTTAAGTTACTAAAAATTTCAAAAAAAATCAGAAAAATATGAAGAGATTTTTGAGGGGCTCATCGATCCAAAACTCTAAGGATAAGCAAAGTGAAGAGAATAAGAAGTCGAAGTATAATCTCCCTCATGTTGTGGAGGTTCGGCCGTGTGCATGGCCTTGTGATGAGTTCTTGAGAGAAGCCGGGATTCATGAAGATTTTTATTATTTGGCTGAGAATGCAGGCGTCACCGACTTCCTCCACGACCAGCGCGAACAGTATATCTTACTCATCAATATTTTTGTGCAAAATTTTCATTTCCATGCTAGGAGATCACCACCTTCGGTGGAATTTTATTTATATGATAAGCATAAGGAGATGTCGCTTTATGATTTTTGCCGGGTTTGTAGGATACCCTTTGAGGGCAGCATAGAGGAACCACATCATAATGATGTGGAGGGATTTATTGATACAACTGCTGTAGGGGAAACGAGGAAAGTTTCCGAGATGCAAGAATCACTAGCATACATTTTCCTGTTCTACGTTACTTTGCAATATTTACTAGTAGATGCTTAATTGGTCGCGGAAACTGCGGAAATCTTAGTGCCTTGATATTGTTATTTTGCGCCATGCTTTGTTTCGTGATACCACTTTCAGTTTAGGCGCTATTGTTGCTAAACGGTTAAATCTGAACCATACAAAGGGTCCCATCTTGGGAAGCATCTTCGCCTCACGCCTTGCTACACACTTTAACATACCTATTAGGCATTATGAGAAAGAGGAAAAGTTGGTGCCTCATGTTTTGCTAGATTATAAGAGCATGGTAGCACATGATTTTATTGTTAAGAATAAGAAGAAGATGCTTAACTATAGACTGATGTTTGATAATAAGCACGTTGAGAATATTACCTTGCCTCCTCCCTCTTTGTTTAACATATTTTCAGGCACGTATCTTATTCTGCCGGAGGCCATTCAGGCATACCAGAGCCTGACATCAGCTCCAGAGCCGGAGCCACTATCTGATCCTCACCATTAGTCTGTTTATCAGTGGGATCCGGAGGAGATCGCCAATCAGTGGCACCCCGAAGACCCTCCTCAGTACGACCCCAGCTACAACTTTGATCTTTGGCCATAGACCAACTTAGGACAAAAGCCTAAGCTTGGGGGAGTATGTATTCCTCACCGACATTACATTCATGTTCACACACTCATGCCAGTTGTCGGTGCTCATACTTTTTGATTGTATCATCCATGCTAGTTTATTTTGTTTTTAAGCTTTCTTCGTGTGTGTTCGAAAAACCTTAAGAAAAAACAAAAAAATTAGTTGTAGCTTTTAGCTAGTTTACTTTTCATGCCTGTAGTAGTAGTAATTAAAAAGAAAACCTAAAAAGATTTCTCGTTCTTCTTTTGCTTGTTGGGAGCTTTCTCGTGTAAATATTTTTGTTTTTTTGTTTTTCTTTGGGGGTCGAGAGGAGAAGACCTTAATGAAAATGTTGAGTGGCTCTCATATGCATTATTACTGATCTAACAAAGAGCCCATATTACCTTGTCTTCTCCCTTGTATTGAATGCTTGCAGATTCCAGCTTAGTACAATGCACATGCACTATTATTATTATTATTATCCACACTATTCGGTCGTGCAAGTGAAAGGCAATAATGACGATATATGATGAACTGATTGAGATAAAAAAAGCTGGTATGAACTCGACCTCTCTTGTTTTTGTAAATATGATTAGTTCATCGTTCCTGATTCAGCCTATTATGAATGAAACATGTTTGCAATGACAATTAGAGATTATAGTTGCTTATGCCATGCTTAATTTTCTAGGAGTTTATAATGGTTTACCTTGCGTGCCAACATGCTATTAAAATGGTTGTGATGTGGTATGATAGGGTGGTATCCTCCTTTGAACGATTCGAGTGGCTTAACTTGGTACATGTTCACGCATGTAGTTGAAACAAAATCAACATAGCCTCCATGATATTTATGTTCATGGTGAATTATATCCTACTCATGCTTGCATTCGGTGTTGATTAATTTTAATGCATGTTCATGACTGTTGTCGCTCTCTAGTTGGCCGCTTCCCAGTCTCTTTCTGGCCTTCACTTGTACTAAGCGAGAATACTGCTTGTGCATCCAACTCCATAAACCCCAAAAGTTATTCCATATGAGTCCACCATACCTTCCTATATACGGTATCTACCTGCGGTTCCAAGTAAATTTGTATGTGCCAAACTATAAACCTTCAAATGAAATTATGTTTTGTATGCTCGAATAGCTCATGTATCAACTAGGGCTCTCTGTATCTTCAATGCTAGGCGGGCTATTCCCAAGAGGAGTGGACTCCGCTCCTCACTCACGAGAAAATGGCTGGTCACCGGGATGTCCAGTCCCATGCTCAAATCAAATCAAAATAATTGCAAACAAACTCCCCTAGGATTGTTGTTAGTTGGAGGCACCCGTTGTTTCGGGCAAGCCATGGATTGATGCTTGTTGGTGGCGGGGGAGTATAAACTTTACCATTCTGCTTGGGAACCGCCTATAATGTGTGTAGCATGGAAGATATCGAGATCTCTCGGTTGTTATGTTGACAATGGAAGTATACCGCTCAAAATATTATTCATCTCTATTTCAAAACCGAGCTCTGGCACCTCTACAAATTCCTGCTTCCCTCTGCGAAGGGCCTATCTATTTACTTTTATGTTGAGTCATCATCCTCTTATTAAAAAGCACCAGTTGGAGAGCACTTCTATCATTTGCATGTATTATTATTAGTTTACATTGAGTATGACTTGACTGGATCTCTTTTACCATGAATACAATTTCCAGTCAGCCCTTGATCTTTAGAGGTGCTCTGCATTTATGTTTTGCGGTCTCAGAAAGGGCTAGCGAGATACCATCTTGTTATATCATATTATGATTGTTTTGAGAAAGTGTTGTCATCCGAGATTTATTATTATTGCTCGCTAGTTGATTATGCCATTGATATGAGTAAACATGAGACCTAAATGTTATTGTGAATATGGTTAGTTCATAATATTTGCTGAAAACTTGAATGCTGGCTTTACATATTTACAACAACAAGAGCAAACGGAATTTGTAAAAAAAATTCTTTATCACTTTCAGTTTGTCAACTGAATTGCTTGAGGACAAGCAAAGGTTTAAGCTTGGGGGAGTTGATACGTCTCCAATGTATCTACTTTTCCAAACACTTTTGCCCTTGTTTTGGACTCTAACTTGCATGATTTGAATGGAACTAACCCGGACTGACGTTGTTTTCAGCAGAATTACCATGGTGTTATTTTTGTGCAGAAATAAAAGTTCTTGGAATGACCTGAAAATCAACAGAGATTATTTTTGGAATATATAAAAATACTGGCGAAAGAATCAAGGCCAAGGGGCCTACACCTTGTCCACGAGGGTGGGGCGCGCCTACCCCCTGGGCACGCCCCCTGCCTCATGGGCCCCTGGTGCTCCTCCGACCTCAACTCCGACTCTATATATTCGTGTTCGGCGAGAGAAAAAAAATCAGAGAGATGGATTCATCGCGTTTTACGACACGGAGCCGCCGCCAAGCCCTAATCTCTCTCGGAAGGGCTGATCTGGATTCCGTTCGGGGCTCCGGAGAGGGGAATCCGTCGCCATCGTCATCATCAACCTTCCTCCATCACCAATTTCATGATGCTCACCACCGTGCGTGAGTAATTCCATCGTAGGCTTGCTGGACGGTGATGGGTTGGATGAGATTTATCATGTAATCGAGTTAGTTTTGTTAGGGTTTGATCGCTAGTATCCACTATGTTCTGAGATTGATGTTGCTATGACTTTGCTATGATTAATGCTTGTCACTAGGGCCCGAGTGCCATGATTCAGATCTGAACCTATAATGTTTTGATGAATATATGTGAGTTTTTGATCCTATCTTGCAAGTCTGTAGTCACCAATTATGTGTTATGATCCATTAACCCCGAAATGACAATAATCAGGGTACTTACCGGTGATGACCGTAGTTTGAGGAGTTCATGTATTCACTATGTATTAATGCTTTGGTCTAGTACTCTATTAAAAGGAGGCCTTAATATCCGTTAGTTTCCAATAGGACCCCGCTGCCACGGGAGGGTAGGACAAAAGATGTCATGCAAGTTATTTTCCATAAGCACGTATGACTATATTCGGAATACATGCCTACATTACATTGATGAACTGGAGCTAGTTCTGTGTCACCCTAGGTTATAACTATTGCATGAGGAATCGCATCCGACATAATTATCCATCACTGATCCATTGCCTACGAGCTTTTGATATATTGTTCTTCGCTTATTTACTTTTCCGTTGCTACTACTACAATCACTATAAAACCAAAACTATTACTTTTGCTACCGTTACCACTATTATCATATTACTTTGCTACTAAATACCTTGATGCAAATACTAAGTTTCCAGGTGTGGTTGAATTGACAACTCAGCTGCTAATACTTGAGAATATTCTTTGGCTCCCCTTGTGTCGAATCAATAAATTTGGGCTGAATACTCTACCCTCGAAAACTGTTGCGATCCCCTATACTTGTGGGTTATCAGCCGTTGCTGGGGAGGGTGGCAGTGGTGGGAAATATGGGAGTTTTTTGGGTGCTAGAGCTTGAAGATGGGAAGATAGAAGCAAGAGGAAGGCATGGGGAAAAAGAAGGGATTTTTACCCTCTTATAGGTGGTGAAAAGACCAAACGCCCCCTCTCAAGCCATAAACCTCGCCTGTTCCCAACGAGATCATGTGTTAAGGCGCGGTTGGGTTACCCAAATAATATTGATGAGAATCTCGTAATAGGCGGGCACAATCTCTGTTTTGACGAGACATGCCAATAGAGGTTAAGCCTCGAAAAGCGAAACGGGAGACGTGAAAATGGTTCAAAATGTTGAAGAGTCAAGTGTGACACTTCGCCAAAAAAGTTGTCAGTAAAAGACACTATTCCTGTTTTGATGTCTTGCCTTCGTAGCTAAGGGTGTATTGATTATGTAGAGCCGGACACAGCTCCTTTATGCAGGAAGCTGACTTAAAAGATTCAGGAGGAGGAACCTGCCTTGCAATGCCGAAGATAATCTGCGTGTCGATCGAACACATCGTCATCGAAGACTGGTTCAGGGGTGATACATCTCCAACGTATCTATAATTTTTTATTGTTCCATGCTATTATATTATCCATCTAGGATGTTTTATATGCATTTATATGTTATTTTATATGATTTTGGGACTAACCTATTAACCTAGAGTCCAGTGCCAGTTTCTGTTTTTTCCTTGTTTTTGAGTTTTACAGGAAAGGAATACCAAACGGAGTCCAATGGACGTGCCAATTTTTGACGATTTTTTATGGACCAAAAGAAGCCCCGGGAGTAAAAGAGTTGGGTCAGAAGAGTCCCGGGCCGTCCACGAGTGTGGGGGCGCGCCCTA
>NC_041380.1:123368057-123381514 GCF_002162155.2 Triticum dicoccoides | reverse complement strand
GCCCTATCTCGTGGACGACTTGGGGACCACCTAACTTGTTCCTGACGCCAAAAATTCCTATAAATACAGAAACCTCCAGAAAATAACCTAGATCGGGAGTTTCGCCGCCACAAACCTCTGTAGCCACCAAAAACCAATCGGGAACCTGTTCCGGCACCCTGCCGGAGGGGGAATCCCTTTTCGGTGGCCATCTTCATCATCCCGGCGCTCTCCATGATGAGGAGGGAGTAGTTCACCCTCGGGGCTGAGGGTATGTACCAGTAGCTATGTGTTTGATCTCTCTCTCTCTCGTGTTCTTGATTTGGCACGATCTTGATGTATTGCGAGCTTTGCTATCATAGTTGGATATTATGATGTTTCTTCCCCTCTACTCTCTTGTAATGGATTGAGTTTTCCCTTTGAAGTTATCTTATCGGATTGAGTCTTTAAGGATTTGAGAACACTCGATGTATGTCTTGCGTGTGCTTATCTGTGGTGACAATGGGATATTCACGTGATCCACTTGATGTATGTCTTGGTGATCAACTTGCGAGTCCCGTGACCTCGTGAACTTATGCATAGGGGTTGGCACATGTTTTCGTCTTGACTCTCCGGTAGAAACTTTGGGGCACTCTTTGAAGTTCTTTTTGTTGGTTGAATAGATGAATCTGGGATTGTGTGATGCATATCGTATAATCATACCCATGGATACTTGAGGTGACATTGGAGTATCTAGGTGACATTAGGGTTTTGGTTGATTTGTGTCTTAAGGTGTTATTCTAGTACGAACTCTAGGATAGATCGAACGGAAAGAATAGCTTCATGTTATTTTACTACGGACTCTTGAATAGATCGATCAGAAAGGATAACTTTGAGGTGGTTTCGTACCCTACAATAATCTCTTCGTTTGTTCTCCGCTATTAGTGACTTTGGAGTGACTCTTTGTTGCATGCTGAGGGATAGTTATATGATCCAATTATGTTATTACTGTTGAGAGAACTTGCACTAATAAAAGTATGAACCCTAGGCCTTGTTTCGAAGCATTGCAATACCGTTTGTGCTCACTTTTATCATTGGTTACCTTGTTGTTTTTATATTTTTCAGATTACAAAAAACGTATATCTACCATCCATATTGCACTTGTATTACCATCTCTTCGCTGAACTAGTGCACCTATACAATTTACCATTGTATTTGGTGTGTTGGGGACACAAGAGACTCTCTGTTATTTGGTTGCAGGGTTGTTTGAGAGAGACCATCTTCATCCTTTGCCTCCCACGGATTGATAAACCTTAGGTCATCCACTTGAGGGAAATTTGCTACTCTCCTACAAACCTCTACACTTGGAGGCCCAACAACGTCTACAAGAAAAAGGTAGTGTAGTAGACATCAAGAGGCTACTGTGGGAGTCCTGGATTAGGGGGTCCTCGGGTGTCCGGATTATTCAATATGGGTCGGACTGATGGGCCATGAATATAAAGCAGAGGACCATCCCCCTTGTCCGGATAGGACTCCCATATGCGTGGATAACAAGTTTGGTGTCCGTGTGTACTTTTTCTTTCCTTTGCAAACTGACTGTGTACAACCCTAGGCCCCTCCGGTGTGTATATAAGCCGGAGGGGTTAGTCCATAGAGGCTAGGAGAAATATCATAGGCTGGAAAACTAGGGTTTAGCCATTACGATCTCGAGTAGATCAACTCTTGTAACCCTTATACACATCAAATATAATCAAGCCGAACGTAGGGTTTTACGTCCTCTAAGAGGGCCTGAACTTGAGTAAACATTGTGTCCCTTGTTACCATTGATCCTTAGATACACAGTTTGGGACCCCCTACCCGAGATCTGCCGGTTTTAACACCGACAGCCACCTTCTCTTGCCTTCCCCTCGCATGCATACAAGGAAGGGGAGCGCTAGAGGGCAGGAGCCCAAGAGGGTCGTCCGGCCACCCTTGGGGCGCCTCCTGGCTACCTCCCCTCCCTCCACCTATATATACATATATATATATATATATATATATATATATATATATATATACATATATATATACATACATATATACTCCCTCCATTCCTTTATATAAGGTGTATTTGTTTTTTGATAAAATTCCAGAATGTAAGTTGCATTTCTTCTAATTCCTCATAATTCCCTTGCTAGCCCTCTAGAAAAAAGGAAAGTATCTCTCTCCTGATTGTCTGTATCTATCATTGTAGCAAAAGAAGGAAACTATCTCTTTGTCGATTGCATGTATCTCATACTTTCCTCGACTAACTGATTTACTTGCCACTAACAAATAAATTTTCCAAGGGTAATTTCGTCCTAACATGTCTATAATTTTGTGCCTTGGTCACCGTGCCAAAAATAATACACCTTACATAAAGGAATGGAGGGAGTATATATGTTACTATCCATCACCCAGGGTGCAGAATAAGTTATTCTTCACCCGATGTAATATTACGATCATTTCATAATTAAATTACGTTTGGAATTTAAATAGTTACATTTATATTGATTCACTACGTAAAATTTGACATAAGAAAATAAGAATATAAGTATATATACAGGGTGGGTCTATTATGATAACACCCCTTAAGACCTTATTCTAATAACATCTACCCCTTTTAGTGATTAATTTAGATTTGATTAATTTAGATTTGATTTTTAGTGATTGTTAGTAAAGTATGATGCGTCTTTAAAATCTTTTATTTGTTTCCTTAAAATCTATTATTTGTTTTCTAAAGAAATTTGCAATAATGGAAGGTATCGGTTGATTTGGATAAGTTAGTAAATTTAGATCCGTGATTACGTGCATGTTTGGAAAGTGCTGATTTGCAAGAAAGAGCTGAGGGGTAAATAAACCGGTGAATAAGAAACCAACATCGAAAAAAATCTACGACGGTTAACCTACGAAAAAAACCGGACAAAAATGGTGGGACAAAAAAAAACTGGAAGCGAGACTACCAACTGCTCTATTAGGAATAGAGACTAGAAGAACGTCCGTGCGTTGCAACGGGGTCACATTAATTTTAAGAGTTCAATATTACGATATTGACGATCTTTTTTACCATCAAATCCTCACACACACAGACACACACTCTTCCTCCCTCTTCCTCACTCTCTATCCCCCTCTCCCTCTCTCTCTAACACACATGCATATCTATCTTATTGGGTACGGGATCATAATCCATCTATTTCACACATACACGCTAGTGCATAACAATATGGATTATGTGTATTATATTTGCCATCAGAACTGGGGGAATTAATTTCATGTAAATCGACCAGCCACAGCTCCAAGAATACGCGGACGAGGTGGCTCGGGTCGGCGTCGGCGCCGTCCAGCGCGGGCCACGGGCCCGCTTCCAAGTGCACGTGCAATGCACGTCTTCACAAATATTATAACCAGATGTGAGAAATCACATGCATAGAAAAGACATTCTGATAGCAATCCAAATACCATACTCAATTGAATACCTAACCTGGACAATACTCTTATTTCTATGCGCCAGAAAAAATGGAATAGTAAAGCTAAGTATGCCTACATACGCTCAGATTATATATAAGAATCTTGGGTGAACAATTGCAACGAAGCACTAAGCAGCGATAAATTTAAATAAAAAATCCATTAACTATGCAGGCAGCAGGCTTGTTACAACATAGAGAGATAGGAAAATGTCACCTCCAGTAATGTAGCGCAAAGGAGTGGAACGAAGCATGAATGAGCGGTTGTCTGTTCTTCTTCATGTACATGGATCAGCAGTAGAGGCCAAGTATATAAGTACTTGACTGAACTCCACTCTTCGTGTACGGAGAGCCATGTCACCTTCTCGCCACTGCAGCATGGGAGGACGGCTGGTTCGCGTGACCCTCCAGCTGGGGGATCCATGGTGGCTGACCGTCGAGCTCGAGGCAGAGAAGTTGAGGGCAGCAGTGGCGAGATCCATGCCGGCCAACCGGGCGAAGAGGAGGTCGTTGGGAAGGGACACATCGGCAAGATCCGGTCACCACACGACCTGAAGAGCAACAGTGATCTCCACAAGCTGTAGGCCGATGGCGTGCTCCATCCCCTGCGATGGGGTGACCATGGCGGTGGCCACAGCTCCTCATGCTCGCCTCGATCTTGACGACACACCCTGAGTGTAGGAGGCAGCAACGACCTCGATGAAATCATGGCCTCCATCCCGGAACACATGAAGGACCTCGGCCACGTCGCTTCTCCTCCCGCCGTAGCTGCACGCGGCAGCGGACCGTGGGTAGGAGGGCAGGCGGCGTCGCCTCGGCTGACGACAGGGAGCAGCGTTGATTTCGGGTAGGTGGCATCGCGAGGACGGCCGCGGCCGCGGGGAAGCACCCCAATCATGCTGCCAGGCCAATCCTTCTCCTCCGATCCCCTATCCCCGAAGATTGCGCCGCCTCCCCGGTCGTGTTGTTTCCATATATTATGCCATTTTTTCCTGTACCTAAACAAACGCGGGCGAGCGGATGACAGAGTTTTGGTCCGCCCTCTAAAATTGCTAAACGCACTTTTGGTGAGGATTATTGTTAATAAATGAATTCAATCATGTCACTCTAAATAAATGGATTCAATCATGTGACTCTAATTACTTCGGATTGTTATGTGCACACTAAGCGGGGTGCAGTTAGGAAAGAAAATGTTTTCTAATTAAAGTGATTGAGTGATTTAAGGTAAGGTTAATTAATTTAGATTTGATTTTTAGTGATTGTTAGTAAAGTATGATGCGTCTTTAAAATCTTTTATTTGGTTCCTTAAAATATATTATTTGTTTCCTAAAGAAATTTGCAATAATGGAAGGTATCGGTTGATTTGGATAAGTTAGTAAATTTAGATCCGTGATTGCGTGCATGTTTGGAAAGTGCTGATTTGCAAGTAAAGAGCTGAGGGGTAAATAAACCGGTGAATAAGAAACCAGCATCGAAAAAAATCTACGACGATTAACCTACGAAAAAATCCGGACGAAAGTGGTGGGACGAAAAAAAACCTGGAAGCGAGACTACCAACTGCTCTATTAGGAGTAGAGATAACACCTGATTATTGTCTCGTCCCGCGAACCGAACAACCCCATTACCACTAACCGAACCGCAACAAAAGTACGTCCCCACCAGGCGCATCCCCCACCCCACCCTCCCGCAACCCATCCTCCTCCCCCGATCCAAATCCACACCTCCCTCCAACTTCTACCGGCGCCGCCGCCAGAAAACCACCCAGTGCGCCGCCCCGCCGCTATCCACCTTACCAGGGCCTTCCCCAACCCTCTCCTTCCTCCTGACGGGCCATGCGTTCCCCTCCATCTTCCTGCGCTGGACCTTCCTCGACCACGCCCACGTTCAACCGCCTCCACACCCCGGGAACGAACTCCACCGGCTCCAAGCGTCTCGCGCGGCTGCCGGCGTGGATCCGGGCACGCCGACCCCAGGCACCTCCCATGGCTGCCGATGTAGATCCGCCCTAGGAGCCATGCGCGACTGCCGGCACGGATCCGGCAGCGCCGCTCCCAGGCACCCTACACTGCTGCCGGCGCGGGTCTGCCCCCGCCGCCCGCCATGGACAGATGTCTCAACCCCTCGTGCAGGTATCTTCTTCCCCACATGCAGGTCGCCGCCGCAGCCCATGCCTCGAGCGGTGGTTGGGGTCGGCATTGGTCCTGGCGCCGCTGCCTCAGGTCGTGGCCGCTATGCCGGTGCAGCCGTCCGGCGGCTCAGAGGGCAAAATTTCATCTAGCAGTACACATAGAGACGTGTGTGGGGCAATCACTGACTCTGCAGCTCGCTATTGTTTTTCTTTCAGTTCTTTGCGTATGAAAAATGGGCCGATTTCTCTTTAGTAGTTTTTGACTTTTTGTGTCTCAGATTTTGCCATGCGTTGCATCTCGGCTGTGTTCTCCTCCTTGCCGAGTTGGTGGCCATGCACGGCAGACTCCGGCGACCACATACCCGCCACCGCGCTTCGGCCACTTCCAGCGTTGCCGTCGGCCATGCCCCTGGTCCTCCTCTACCCCCCTGAACCTCTGCCATCCCCTTCACCAGTGCCCACTCTGGCCGCCCACCGCTCCCCTTCAACCGAAGCAGTTCTTCTGAGCGACCCCCACAGCTCTCTCCTCCCCCATATGCAGATCACTGGTAACACACCCCCTTCCATGCCGCATTTTATTTGGGCAATGTCAGTACGCATCGCCTGTTGTTGCAGTCCATCCCACGGGCACCTTCAGTACGCATCGCCCCCACCTTGGTTAAAGCTCTGGCTCCCCTGGATCAAACTGCCACCGGTGAGCTTTTTTTCAGAACCAGTGCGGCATCGTGCGGTACCATGGCGTCCTTTGTGCAGTGCGGATGGGCGAGGCGTGCATTTTACTTGGAGTGGGCAGAAGGTTCTTTAGCTGCGTGATCAAGTTAGCCGGAGGAAAACAGGGTGTTACCCCTGATACACTTCGGCTGGGAGACCGTTGAAGTTGGTGAAGTCATATTTGTGTGTGTCATGTGTATATAATTTCTTTTTCTTTGTTTTTATGTGGATGTTTGCTTGTGTAAACTTATATTAAAAATGTGTCTTTTGATTATTATTTGCATCATTTATGCAGTGCACTTATCTCCCCCAATGTAGTGCGCTGGACTGTGGCCGTGCAGTTCGGCAGCCGCACGCCCGAGTGTCATTTAAATTGTTAAATTTGTTGAGAAAAAACAAATGCAGTTCGTCAACCCCACACATGCAGTGCATTGTGTTTTGTTTGAAAAAATTTGAGGGAGTACTTGTCGAACATGTTGCAAAAATACGTTTGGAAAAGTTTCTGTTTCATAAAAGAAACCATGCAGCTCGCTTCCCCGTTCAATGCAGTGCGGTTTTCATTCTGAAGCAGTTCGGTCGGACGTGTGATGTTGTTCATCCCATAAGTGCAAAAAATTGTTATGGAAACAAAAAAAAGTAATGTGGTTCACTTCTTGATAATGTTGTGGTTCATTTACACTCGATGTGAAGTGCACTCTACTTTCTCGTCCTTGAAAAAAATTACGTTTGAATAAAAGAAATCATGCAGTTCTCTTACCCGTCTGATGCAGTGCGGTGGTTCGTCCAATGCGGTGCGGTTTTCAATCGGATGAAGTACCCACGTTGATTTGGGTGTCGCGAAAAACAGAGTGTTCGCATTTCGGTAAATTTGAAATTCCTCTTAAATCGTAAATAATTAGAGAGTGTTCTATATGAAAAAGTTACGCCTCGTCGATATCTTTCCAACGGCGTATCGCTTGAATCATTCCGACCACTGGTTTGTAAAAATTTCGCGAAAAACGGCCGCTGCCACTCGTCATCCACCGTGAGATTTTCAAAATTAACTTAAAACTGTAAGGAATCTCAAAACCATTTCTACAGATGAAAGTTGCGCCTTGTCCATAGCTTTGCAACGACATATTGCACGCCTCGTTTCGACAAACGGTTAAAAAACTAGAGCAAAAAACAGTACCGAAAATTTGAATTTTTTTGAAAAACAGAATTCCGCGATTTAGTAAATTTGAAACTGCTCTTAAACCGTAACGAATTAGAGAAAGAAATAGATATGAAAAAGATGCGCCTCGACGATATCTATCCAACGATGTATCATTTGCTTCATTCCGACGAGCGGTTTAGAAAAAATGCAAAAAAACGCTCGCTGCCACTCATTGTGGGCCGCACCATTTTCAAAACTGCTCTTAAACCGTGAGGAATCTCGGAAAGTGTTCAACATGTCGAAGTTGCACCTAATCCATAGCTTTTCAATGATATACTACACGCCTCGTTCCGACAAACGATTAAAAAACTAGAGCGAAAATAGTACCAGAAAAAACACTACGTGTAGTTTTTTGCCACGGTAAGTTCACTCGCCTCAGTACTGCAGCACACTTGCTTCAAACGATGACGTGCACTTGCATTGAGTGTGCAGTGCGGAAGTGTTATCAGAATAGTTATTCTAATAATATTATCAGAATAGACCGGCTGTGTATATATATATATATATATATATATATATATATATATATATATATATGGGAAAATTGATTTTATACCCTTAGTTGTGTCCCCCTCGGTAGGTTTGCCCCTAGTTTCGGAAAACACTCGTTCTTGTCCAACTCACTTTGGTTTTCTTATGCTTTTGCCCTTCCGGCACGGTTCCATCTAGTCAGCGCGGTTTGACCGCTACCGGCGCTAGTTTTTTTGGACATTTTTACCCCTCTTGCGGATAACCCTCAGTACCCCTTCGTCCTCAGCCAGCTCGCGTGAAAAACAGAGGGAGGGAAGGCACGGCAAGTTTGGAGGGGGAAGCGGGAAGCAGGAGAGAAAGGATCGGTGCACATGGTGAGCTCGGGCTCGTCCAACTTCTCACCAGTGACCGGAGAGGTAAGTAGTCCCTTGAATCTATGAATTTGGTGCTCCTCCACCCCATCCCACTTGAATATAGGGATTTCTAGGGTTTGTGACATTTGGGGGAAATTTTACCTTTGTTTTAGGTCGATGGGGTCGGGATTGTGCAACATTCGTCGGAGTTTTATCTTCCCGACAAGTCCTATTCCGGCTTGGAGTTTTTGTCGAAGCATCGCTGCCCTGGCCATGGCCTTGTCCCTGCCCGCCGTGTATCATGGGGAGGAGCTAGCAGTGGCCGCCGTTTTTTAGGTTGTCCATTAGATGTAAGTTTTTGTGAATTTGTGATAGATTTAGTTTTTGTTGATTTGTACTCTCTAATGTTGATTACTCTGACTTGCAATTAGTTACCAGAAGAGTGTGAATGGGTGGTGTGGGTTAACCCAGCTCCTCCATTGCGTGTTGACCTTGCTTTTGAAGACTTGCACGCAGAGGTTGAAGGCAGTTGGATCAAATGTCACCATCTGAAGAAGGAAAACATGGAGGTGGCAAGGAAGAACAGGGCTTTGAAGAAGAAACTTAGAGAGAGAGATGAGATGTTGCTGGTGTGGGCATTGCTGTAGTTGGAATTGTTATGTTTGTTGTACTGGTATGGTAGATGTAGTTTATTGATGTATCTGAAGTGAAGATGTTGATGGAACCCTACTTTGTTTGATGTAACTTTGCAGTTGCAGTTGAATTGATGTCACTTTATCTGATGTAACCCTAGTTGAAGACAAATCTTATGTGATGTCCAAATGTGGATGGTAGATGAAGATTTGTCGTCGACGACATATCTTATGTGATGAGTCCAAATGTGGATGGTAGATGAAGATTTGTCATCGACGACGTCGACGACAAATCTTATGTGATGAGTCCAAATGTGGATGGTAGATGAAGATTTGTCGTCGACGATGTCGACGACAAATCTTATGTGATGAGTCTAAATGTGGATGGTAGATGAAGATTTGTCGTCGACGACGTCGACGACAAATCTTATGTGATGAGTCCAAATGTGGATGGTAGATGAAGATTTGTCATCGACGTCGTCGACGACAAATCTAAATGAGACCAAATGTGGATGGTGTAGAAACAAATCAACATGAAGTTGAACAACAAAATAGTGATGGACAAAGGAGATAACAGCAAGCAGCAAACAGTAAATTGCCTATCAAACATTAAGCAAGTGCATAATAGCCAGTGCATTAAGCACTCAGAAGTTCACATAGTCAAGTGCACAGATCAACATCTAGTTCATAACAGCATCAAAACAAATAGAGCACAATACTTAAACATCTAGAACTTTAATTTTTTGCTCCTGGTGTTCTTGGTTGGGTTTAGAGCTTCCCTTGCCTTGCTTCTAGTGTTCTTAGCTGGGTTAGGGGCAGTGGGTGGAGCTTCAAATGCTACTGGTGCTTTCTTTGAAGGATAAATAACCTTGCTGTCAACACTGCTTCCAGTAGCTGAGCAGAATGTATTTGCTGGTTGCACCCCTCCACCTCTCTTCTCTTTCACACAATTTGGAGAAGCTCCTCTATCTGCTGCTCTTTTGTAGTTTTTCCTAGTGCTAAAACAATTGCAAACATGTCACAATTTGTAAGGTATCCATTCAGATAATATTTATGGATTTGGGAATTGGACATACCTTACTACACTTGCTTGTGTAGATACTTCATGTGATGGTTCCTTTGGTGGTGGCATTTGCTGCTGGACAACATCAGGTAATGGCTCATCCTCATCCTCATCTTGCACTTCTGCTTCTGCTGGCTCATTAGCTGTAGGATGATCATTTGCATTTTCAGCACCCCAATGTTCTTCTTCTCCAAATGCTGAATCTACAGATTGTGTGCAGCCCTTGGCTTGGTGTCCATATCTTCCACACCTCTTGCACTTCTTCTTCCTAGGCCCAAGACCCTTTCCTTCACTTCTAGCTCTAATCCTCTGCTTTCTGGGCCTGCCTGGTGCTTGCTTCTGAATAGGAACATAATTTGAAACCAGGATCTACAGTGTCCCACTGTTGCTTGCCTTCCAAAGCAGGTAGGTTTTCAGCATATGTAGCTTTGAACATCTCAACAGAGTAGTACTTGTGGACATACTTGTCAATAGCACTAGCATCACCTCTTAGAGCAGTGATAAAGAAAAGAGCATGGATGCATGGCTTACCAGTGACCTGCCACTGTCTACGACTGCAAGTCCATTTTTCCAGGTCTACTAGGTACCTCCATTCTCTCTTCTCTCTATCTGTTGCAATTACCTCAACTTTTGTTGGGCTTCTCCTAACAATAGTCATCTCCAAACCTTTAGTTTTCTCCATTAATGTCTTCATTACTGCTGGTAAGATGTAGTGGCCAATGAAATGGTCAATGCAAATTCTTTTTCTTAAGTCAAACTTCTCCATAATATATTGCCTAATCTTGTCCAACAGGTCCACTAGGTGTAGGCCCTTGTATTTCTTGATTCTGGAGTTGAATGATTCAGCAAGGTTGTTGTTAACATAGTCAACTTTGCTAAACTCAGTGGAACTTGCTCTAGCCCAGATTTTTGTGTGGTGCTGCTCAAGATATTCCTTTACTTTTGGTCTGCTCTTTAGCTGGTTCAGATGAAAGTTGTGCTTCTTAATGCTGTAAGTTAGTGAGCAAGGCCATAGATTGTCATCATAAACTTTTCCTTTGAGTTTCTTGCTGAAATTTTGGGCAAGATGCCTCATACACTCTCTGTGCTCCACTCCTAGGTAAACATCATCAACAACACTCTCCAGTCCTTTGCAAGCATCAGTATGTATGACTAAACCTTCAGGGTGTCCTATTGCTTCCTTCAGGTTTTTGAAAAACCAAATCCAGCTCTCAGTTGACTCCACCTCAAGAACACCATATGCAACAGGAAATAACCAGTTATGAGCATCTAGAGCACATGCTGCTACAAGTTGGCCCCTAAACCTACCATGCAATGCAGTTGCATCTACAGCCAAGTATGGCCTGCACCCCTCCAAGAACCCTTTCTGACAAGCTTTGAAGCATACAAAAACCCTTCTAAAACACTCCTTGTAGAATTTCTTTCCTTTTAACTTGTACTCCATTGTGTGCTTGTCTATGTCAACAACACTTCCTGGTGATGCCCTCTCTACTTCAGCTTTGAATGCATAAAGTAACTGGAAACTATCACTATACTTACCATAGATCTTGTCAAGTGCCATCTCCTTACCATAGTAATATCTGTTGTATGGCACCTCAAGACCATACTTCTCTAACAACCTACCCTGAATTTCCTTTGTTCCAATCCCTGGATTTTTTCTAATCCAAGCCATAGAAGCATCTGCAATCCACCTTCTTTTTGCGGCTCTCAATCTCTGAGATCTATTCACACTAGGACATGTGTGAGGGTGGGGATTCACTTTGATCTGAAAATAAAGGGAAACAAATAGTCAGTCAGGATAATATTAGTAAAACAAATAGGCACATTTTAGTAAAAAACACATTACTAAAACAGTACCTGAAACAGAGTGCTCCTCCTCATCAGAGATGCATGCAGCCTCCACTTACACCTCTCATAGGCACATTTCACAGTAAACCTAGTTGGGTCACTCTTAAGTGTAATGTACTCAGTTTCAGACTTGATTGAGAATGTTCCAACTGCATTCTTGCAATCAACTGCATTAGTAAAGACCACACCTTCCTCAATGGATGGATTATCTCTATCATACATCATTACAGGTCTATCCTCATCTGCATCCTCAAAAGCTCCCATGCCATTATCCTCTTGCCTCTCATCATCATCAGTATCTGAAAATTCTGCAGGAATGTACTCTTCATGTGTTGTATGCTCATCATTATTGTGCTGGACATAACCTGGGTAAAGTTTCTCATCCTCCTCATCAGATAAAATAGGTGCATCAGGAAGTGCGCCTCTTCCACAACTGGATCAGGCTGATTCTCTGGTCTATCAGTGCCACATTCAGCAGTAGTTGGAGTGGTACTTGCACTTGCTGCACTAGTTCTAGGAGCACTAGGAGTACTAGCAGCAGCTGTCCTGGATCCACATGGCCTACCCCTTTTTCTACCCCCTATCCCTCCAGCAGTTTTTTCACACCTTTGTCCTTTCTTTCTCTGAATTACTGTTATTTCCAGATTGCATGACCTTGTCTCTGCATTACTTGCAAACATCACACCTAACTCATCATCACACTGTAGAGGGTTCCAACACTCCTTTAAACTATCCCAATATCTAATTTCAACAGCATCAAACAATCCACATGGATACTTGGCACAAATAGCAGCCCTAAAGTCATTAAATGACCTACTACTTCTATCCACAGCTAATGGAAATGTGAATCCGCTCTCCTTTCCTTCCGTACCAGCAGAAAGTATAACTGTTGTCTCCATTCTAACAGACAGAAAGAATGCAACCTCTGGATCCATCCTACAGTAATGAGCATACCATCTCCCATGAGTAATTGAACCAAAGCTAGCCTAAAACTTATCTGAATCCACTAAGCATGAGTAGATCTGAGACTGAAACGTACCCCGTTGGGATCTGACGTGCAGATTTGTGGTGCCCTCGCCGCCCTGACTGCCACCAAAGCCGCCTTCAACGCCCTCCCGTGCCGATGCGGTGCTCTTGCCACCGTCGACGACGCCACCACCGCCATTTCCGCCATCCAATGGTGATGGGGACACCGTTTGGCCGTGCGCGCAGCCACGGCCCTTGCGTTGTGATGTGCCGCCCTCCCGTGCCGATGCAGTGCCCTTCTTGCGGCGGCCGCGGCCACCACCTAGGGTTTCTCCATCCTCCCCCATCGCCTGGCCTGGAAACGGATGTGGTGCGAGGATTGGTTTGTGGATCTGGTGGTGAGCCGCCAATGGCGACTAGGGTTTCTGATGGGGGAAAGAGAGTGAGAATGGGGAATGATAGAGTGAGAGTGGGAATGAGTTGGTTAGGTCGACCGAGGGGCAAGCCGTGTCCAAAAACTAGCGAAGGTAGTGGTCAAACGGCGCTGACTGGACGAAACCGTGATGGAAGGGCAAAAGCATAAGAAAACCAAACTGGTTCGGGCAAGAACGATGGTTTTCGGAAACTAGGGGCAAACCTGCCGAGGGGGA